>NW_017731407.1:161215-162376 GCF_001890085.2 Hipposideros armiger | reverse complement strand
CAAGTTGCTGTCCTTTTGTTCTTCAGTCTAGTTGTGGAGGACGTTGCTTCACTGGCCCAAGTTGGCACCATCATTGTGCTCTTCCCAGGCGAGGCAGATCAGTCACCGGCTTCTGGACGGCCGCTCACTGCGGCTGCTGGCCACACACGGTAGGCCATGGCAACCCACTGCAGCAGGGGCTGCAGCCTACACCGTCGTAGGCGACTCACGGCAGCCCAGCTCCAGGTTGAGCTGTTGTTCAGCATCTTAGCTGTAGAGGGCAGTGTCATTGGCCCTCATATGTGGGAGCCAAACCCCGGGCCCTCTGGCATCCCAAGCCAGCTCTTAACCAACGCGCCACTCGGCCGGCCCCACACTCTATATTTTTAATGTAGTTTTATAGCTGACATTTAATAAAGTATTATGAATAGATTTGTAAGTAGGTAATAGAAAGGTTTATTTCAAAGATCTTGATTATGTAATATTTTATTTGCTATATATATTGAGATTATGTATAGGAGATGTTTCTCTTAGAAATTAAAATCACTGAAAACATTTCCAAAGACAAATACTTATTCATTTATAGGTTTGATAAATTCAACAATTGGGTATGTGAAACTCTGGATACACACACACACACACACGCACACACACACACAAGGCCGGATAATTAAATTTGCAACTCATCCTAGAAAAAGTGCAACATACCTCATTGCTGAATATCACTATGGTCATCTTTGAAGTACTCCCCTTGGTAAGCTGTGCACCAATGCCTAGTCCACCCTTGAAAGAATTTTGGAACTCTCTTTCTGGAATGGTCATCAGAAAGGGTTGTTGTATAACCCTTGATGTCCTGAATGTCATCAAAATGTCTTCCTATCAGTATTTTCTTTATCTTTGGCTAAAGAAAGAAGTTACTGGGGGCCAGATCAGGTGAGTAGGGAGGGTGTTCCAATACAGTTATTTGTTTACTGGCTAAAAACTCCCTTACAGATAGTGCTGTGTGAGCTGGTGCAGTGTCGTGATGCAAGAGCCATGAATTGTTGGCAGTAAGTTCAGGTTGTCTAACTTTTTCACGCAGACATTTCAGCACTTCTAAATAGTAAACTTGGTTAACTGTTTGTCCAGTTGGTACAAATTCATAATGAGTAATCCCTCTGATATCAAAAAAGGTTAGCAACA
>NW_017731407.1:158489-160042 GCF_001890085.2 Hipposideros armiger | reverse complement strand
GAGAGAGAGAGAGAGAGAGAGAGAGAGAGAGAGAGAGAGAGAGAGAGAGAATGAGGATCATTATAGTTTCCGGAATACTAGCATTTTAATATGATTATTACATTATAACCATAAAATATTTTGTTTTACTTATCTTACTTGGTCTTCTTAATGGCCCTATGTGGCAAATACTATTACAGTACTTATATCCATTTTACAACCAAAGAAACAAACTTACAATGATAAAGTAACTTGTCCAATCTCATACAGCTAGTAACAGGTGGTGCCAGCTGAGCTGATGCTCCTAATCACTAGGCCGTACTGCAAGCAAGCGTAGGCTTATTTACCAGTACCTCCTCCACAAAGGCTTTTTTAACCATCCTCTCCTCCCCCAGTCTGGATTATGTGTTTCTCTTAGGTTTTCACAGCACCTTTGAAAAACCTATTCCTTAACAATCTTTTATGTAGTTTGTACGTTTATTGTCTCTTTTATAATACTCCAAACCTCTCAAGGGCACTCTCCATGTCTTATCTAGTGCTCAAGTGTTAATCATTTATGTATTTCCAGCATTTAGCATAGTGCCTGACACATAATACACACCCAATAAACATTTATTGATATGTGATAAATTGATAATGGAATGTTATCTTTAAACAATTTTTATTGTAAGATTGTAGAATCTTATGGGAAGTTTTTCCATATAACCACATGAAAACACGAGTCTGATGAAATAAAAATAAGAATTAAGTTTAGACCTTCATTTTATAAATGTATGCCAATTGCCACAGTCACCGTCATAATGTATTGTCTAACCACAGTCAAAGTAAATAAGGATTCCTGGCCTGTAGTAAGGTAGAGTTTTATGGTTATAAAGTAATAATCATATTAGAAATACTTATAGCCCCTTTCAGCATTTTTCTACTTATAGTACCCTTGGAACATTATTTATAACTGATGAACAAAGAGTCTTCCAGCCTACTTTTGATTGCTTAGGAAAAATGCAATTGTGTACTATAGCACAGAGCAAAATACCTGACTGTAAGAATTTGGGGAAGTTAAATGAAACTTACAATATTGTTTATATATATATAATATATAATACATATACATATATACATATACATATATATTATATATAATACATATATAATATATATACATAGATAGATACATATATATATGTATCTACCTATATATATTATATATATGTATGTATGTATCTATCTATCTATCTATATATGTTCCAGAACTAAGTTTATTCATTTCAAAAAGTTATTTCCTGAGTTTGCACTAGTTGCAAACTGCCTAGCTGTGAAAGAACTCTCTTACTTTAATAAAAAAAAACAAACCTAGTTTTCTATTTTTTTTTTTCAAATATATCTTTCCTTTTTTTCTTCCCTCACCCCTCCTCTTTTTACTAACCTGTCCCTCCGCTCCACACACTCTATTTTTTTTTTTTAAGATTTTTATTGGGGAACTGGGGGAGGATGGGAACAGTGCTGGGGAATTGGGGGAAGGGGAACAGACAAGTTGCTGTCCTTTTGTTCTTCAGTCTAGTTGTGGAGGACGTTGC
>NW_017731407.1:106848-157154 GCF_001890085.2 Hipposideros armiger | reverse complement strand
CAAATGTGACTTGTATTCATCTTTTGTTATTGGTATATATTGAGTATTAAAATTTTAATATTTTTTCCTTTCTTAAAATGTACATACGTTTTTTTCACACTCTCTATATGTAATTTTAAATGATTTTACATATATTTTTTAAAATATTTTTTATTTTTAGAAACAATGAAGTAATTAAGTGGAAAATAATTCAGTATTTACTATGGAGAAAAATTTTTATGGATTTATGATGGAGATGAGATATAATATTCTGGATACTTGAAAGATATCAGAAAGCATGGCAATGATGAGTGCTGTAGATTAAATTTGTATGAATTTAACTCCTGGAAAGATAAATTAGTTTTCCCTTAATAATTAAACGAAAAGCTCTAGCCATGTGTTTAGTGAATTATCTTATGTACTTTACTAAACAAAGGAGATCTATGATAAAATCATATAAATAGCAAAGGTAAAACCTGATACAAGAGTTAGATTTAGAGAAAGAGTGTGGTCAGTGAGAACACATGTACAAGCATGTAATTTTAAATTTTCACTTCTGGAAGCCAGAATTTTTAGCTTAAAATTTATAAAAGAAATATAGTATAAGATAGAGTTAGAAAATACCCACATATTTTTCTTCACAATTGTGACTCAAAAGAGCTTTATAATGTATTATATGCAATGCCCAGTCTGTAAAGCCCATTAAATAGTTGAGTTGTTATTCTTTGTAACAATAGGGCTTCCCTCTTTGAAACAATGTTTAGTTATTGATAAATGACTATTAAGTGTTAGAAAACATTGTTTTCCACAAATTTATACATTTGGCCTTCACTGTTTTATAATATGTTTAAGTATGTTTTTCTTACACATATATTTTCTAGACATCGTATATGTAGAATTTGCTGTGTGGGCTTTGCTGTTTATTTACAAGGACAGGGAAGAAAGAAATAGTCCTTGCCTGAGTGGTGCTAATAGTTTCTGGTATTATCTCATTTCCCAGAAGATAACTTTCGGTAAGAACATGTTTTGTTTTGTTTTGTTTTTAAGGATATAAATACAGTTGAAAAGAACTCTAATAAGGAGAGACTTGTTATATTTGTGTTAAGAAGAAACAATCTTTAACTCAACTTGCTTGATAAATAGGGTACATAAAACAAAAGATTAGATATGAAAAGAAGACAATTTTAAGGAGCTCTAGAGGGAAAAATACATTTGACTATTTGCATAATTCTTTAAACATAAAATGATGAAGATGGTAGGCTAAGCTCTTTACATGTTTTGACCATTTGATCTTAACAATAATGCAATTATCCTCATTTTGCAGGTGGGACACTGAGGCATTGAAAGGTCGAGTAACTTGCTCAAGGTCACATCCTAAATGGAGTTACCTTTACAAAATTTGCAGTTTAAGGAATACAAACAAATAGTTACAATAGAGATATGTATGCAATAGATATGTTTTGCCAATAGAATTAGTATAGTGTTAGGGAACATCTAGCAAAGGCAATAAACCCTAGTGCAGTGTTCAGGTTGAGCCTTCCCAGAAGAGTCGAGATTCATCAGAGAGGACAGGGCAATCGGGATTATTTAATGATCAGTCTAGGGAAGTAAACAGAAGCCAGATTATCAGAACCATATAGCTAGCCAGAACATGCAATTGTCCTTTAGAGTCCAGGGAAGGCTAATAATAATTGTGTTGGTACAACAAAAATAAACAAAAACTGTCTTGGGCAAACCAGGATGTATGGCAATGTGAGGAGTGTGGACTTTATTCTAGGAGCAACCAATAACACGGAAGGATTTTAAAGGGGGAATAACATGATGTTATTTGTATTTTAGAATAACTCAGACTGATGTGTGGAAAATGGGTTGGAGGAGACATGGAGACTAAAATAGGCTCTTTGTGTAATACAGGAGAGTGGTGATGGTGGCCAGAGTTGTGTACTATCAGAGAAACTAGAGAGAATGGATAAGTTCAAGAGATAATTAGAATGTAGAATCAATAGAACTTGCTGTGTGATTATATATATGGGTGCAGAGGAAGACACATTGATTGGATGTATGATAGTGGAGGGAAGGGGAGTCAAGGATGACACTGGATTTCTGGCTTAGGCACCTTGGTGAGGGCATGGTGGAGCCTTTCACTGAGGTGAGAAACACAGGGAAGAAGTAAGGATGATGATGAATTTATATTCAGTTTTATATTCATTTTTAATTGTCTTGATTTTTAAATATTTGAAACAATAAGAAATGTACAGACTATTTGCAGGCACAGTATGCAGACCTTTTCTTCCTGACCCATTTAAAAGTAATTTGCCATTATGATGCTCCACCACCCCGAATACTTGACTGTATATTTCTTACAAATAGGGACATTTGCTGACATAACCAAAATACAACCACAAAAATCATTGACATTGCATTACTACCATCTAATTCTCAAATTCCAATCAAATTTCACCAGTTATCTCAATACTGCACTTTAGAACAAACAGATACAGTTCAGAATCAATCATCTGTTGCATATAGCTGTCATGCGTCTTATGGTTTGTTTAGTTGGAAGCAGCAATACAGTCCTTCCTGGTCTTTAGTAGCCTTGCCATTTTGAAGGTGACAGACCGGTTATGTTATGGAATGTACGTGTGAGCCTTTTTCCAACGAGGGTTTTGGGAGAGAAGTAAGCCTAATATCCTAAGACATTTATTGTATGAGAAAAATTAATTTTTTCATTACACCTAGAATGGTGTTAATTATGTACCATTCTTCAGAGAGTTGAGAAAATCATCACCATGTTCTGTGGTTCAGTTGAAAAAGTCTAAATTATTAGATTTTACAGGAACACCTATTTTCTTCTCATTAAATTCTATCAGATGACAATTTTGATTTGCCCTATTACTGATGGTCACTTAATGAAGCATGTGTCTGTCCAGATTTTCAAATGTTAAGTTAGTTTTTTTCTCCCTTGGAAATTAGTGTTTTGTTGGGGAAGTTCTTTGAGACTTTCCAAGTATCCTATTTTTCATCAAACTTTCAATTTATTTGTTTATTTATTTATTGTACTATTGATTATTATGGGCCTTAATTCATTACTATCATCATTTATCTTGATGTTCAAATTGTTCCCAATTTAGCTACTGGAAGCCTCTTCCATGTGGCTTTTGTGTTCTCTTGTCACGTCTCCATCACTTTTTGAGTACTTTCTTTCTTTCTGTCACAAGATATTAACAAGTTTATCTTGTACTTTTCCTGCCTTAGACCTGGAATCAGCCATTTTAGCCCTGAGTTTTTTAGTGGAGAATAATGTTTAGAAGACAAGATCTGGGCATTAAGTGTGCTCTTTGCTTTTGGAGTATAGTGCTTCAAGCCTTTCTTAGTGGAGAGAGCTAGATAGATAGATATATGAATATATACACACATTTGCATATCTATCAAACCATGAGTATACACTGATACCATCAGTTCTAATCCAGTATCTCAGGGTTTGTTCTAATTTTCTCCCTTTCCATGTATGTAACTCCCTTCTTTGACATTGAGAAACCTGGCTCCCATTGGCCTTATTATATTATTTGCTCAATCCCATTGTATGTAGTCAACCTCTTCTTTCCACTGCTGATCCCTCGCCTATGTACATGTATTCTTTCCCTAAGTGGGCTTTGCCACCCACATCAGGCTGTCCCTTTCCATGGATGTACTCTCATATACTCAGGCTTGGACTCTTCACATGGCACTGACCTTTGTGTGATGCCATCTTCATCCTGTATCAGGTAGGCTCTGGCTCTCATGCTGCTCCCACTTTTCCTCCCCTCATCCCCATTTCTCTTCCTCCACAAACAGGACAGGTACACAACTATTTCAATTTAGTTGTGAATGAGAAGAGTAAGATAGGGCAGAAGCTAAAAGGAGACTCATTCAGGAAAGAATTGTTTTTGACAAGGTGCCAATCTGGAGAGTGAGGAAATGTTCATGAAAGAGACAGAGGTAGTTGATAAAGCTGCTTCTCTCAGACAGTAGAGAGGGATGGGAGTGCAATCCTGAGAATTTGTTTTAAGTATGAAGAAGAACGTGTTCCCACTTCAGTAGAGAGTGGGAGGGGATAATAGGTTCAGTACAGGTTGGCTTGAGAGTTTCCTGCTGGACGTGAGTGAATTTCCATCCTATAGGTTACATTTTCTCTTTGCAGACATTGCTGAGAAGGAGTGACTTAATTGGAGATTTGAGGAAAGTGGAGCAAGTACAGTTCTTTGACTATATAATCAAGGCCTAGAAACAAAAAAAAAAAAAACATAAAGATTTCTGAGCGATATGGAAGACCTGAGAATAGAAACTGAAAATGAGTAGAGACACCAACCTGTTTTCTCCAGCAGGCCCCAGTGCTAGGAGTGGAGAAGGCAATTTTTATCACACATAGTTAAATAGAAAGACCTGGCACAAGTAAGTTGAGGATATTGGCTAGAGAGGTTGAAATGAAGGAATGAATGTTGAACATTGAAATGAATAGTTCTTTAAACTATCAGGAAAGTAAGGGAAGAGAAGAGGAGTCTGGAAGAGGGACAGTAGATGAGATGTGGCCTACCCCAAGGTCCTTGAGCGGTTTGGTCCCAAACAATCAAAAACCAACTCTAACTTAAGGGCACATGTGTGGGGGCAGGAAGGGGAAGGATTTATTTTAAGTATATTGGGTAGCTCACAGAATTAAAAGTCAGGCCGAACAATCATGCCTCAGAAATATTGAAAGTCTGTGGCTTTGGTAGTATAGGTATTAGGAAGCCTCTTCCGATGACCATAGTTGGGATCAATCGGCTCTGCCATCATCTGTTCTTGTATTACTGCTCAGAATTCAAATACTGAGGAGAAAGGTTAATGTTTACATGGCCTTACTGGGGTCTTGTGCTCACCCACTTGGCCAAGAGACTGAGGGTTCAACAAGACTGCATGAAATGGGATAGGGGTAGTTCCCTCAAAGGAAAACAAAGGTGCTGTTAAGAGAAGAATGGAGGCAACTCTGGCAAAAACAAGAGATCTTCAGCACTGGTAGATTGCATGTGGGTATTGAATTTATGGCAGGATAAAGCATGATTTGATATGGAGAGGAAGGTGAATAAAATGCTAATTTTTTAACTGTTATTTTTGTTAATCACAAAAATAATGCATGTACACTGTAAAAATAACTAAAACTATCCCTTTCCCCCAAATGCTCAAAGAATGTGGAGCAATGACCAAGATATGATAGCAAAGGGGAGAAGAGGGTAAAAGGTGACAGGTTGATCTGAAAATCATGGTTTAAACATTTCCTATGGTTCAGATCTGTTATGTATACTGTGGATATGAAAGTGAATAATGAGAGTTTGGTCTTTTGCCCTTAAGTTAAAGCACAAAATGGTTCATTGAAAACTTTAAGATCTTATGTAAATCCAAGGTTGGTTTTACTAAAAATGTCTCTTTTTGGAAAAGACAGGTAAGTATATGTCTTCAACTCTTACAATACAATAAAATCAAATGATTTTTTAAAAGATTTTTATTAAAATATAGCTAACATACAACATTATATTAGTTTCAGGTGTACACCATAGTTATTCAACATTTATATACCTAAAGAAGTGATCACCATGATAAGTCCAGCAACTATCTGACATCGTACCAAGGTATCACAATATTATTGACTATATTTCCTGTGCTGTATGTTATATCCTCATGACTTGTTTTTTTTTATATCAGGAAATTTGGACCTCTTATTCCCCTTTACCTTTCCCCCCTTTTTAATTTTTCAATTACAGTTGACAGTATTATTTTATATTAATTTCAGGTGTACAGCAGAGTGCTTAGACTCTTGTATAATATAAGAAATGATCCCCCTGACTAGTCTAGTACTCAACTATACATAGTTATTACCATATTTTTGGCTGTGTTCCTTATGCTTTACATCCTCATGACTATCTTGTAACTTCCAGTTTGTATTTCTTAATCCCTTTCCCTTTTTCACTCACCCTGAACCCTTCTCTCATCTGGCAACCATCAATATGTTCTCTGTATCTATGAGTTTGTTTCTGTTTTTTGTTTTGTTTGTTTGTTTTGTTCTTTAGATTTCACATATAAGTGAAATCACATTGCATCTGTCTTTTTCTGTCTTACACTCCACTCAGCACAGTACCCTCCAGGTCCATCCATGCCGCTGCAGATGGCAAGAACCCATTCCCTTCCATGGCCAAGCAATATTCCATTGTGTATATGTACTACCTTCTCTTTATCCTTTCTTCCATTGACAGACACCCTGGCTGCCTCCACATCTTGGCCATTGTAATAATGCCGCAAATGAACATATGGATGCATATGTCCTCTTGAAGTGGCATTTGGTTTTTCTCAGATAAATACTCTGAAGTGGGATTACTGGGTCCTTCTTTGTTGTTATAGCCTTTGTTTTAAAGTCTATTTTGTCTTATATAAGTATTGCTACCCAGTTTTTTTTTGGTTTCCATTTTCATGAAATATCTTTTCCCATTTCTTTCCTTTCCATTTGTGTGTGCCTTTCAATATGAAGTGATTCTCTTGTAGGCAGTGTATGTAAGGGTTTTTATTTTCTTATCCATTCTCCTCCCATGTTTTTTGAGTGGAGCATTCAATCCATTTACATTGAAAGTAATTGGTAGATATGTAGCTTTTGCCATTTTATTATTCATAATTTTGATAATTTTTTTTCCATCTTAAAGAAGTGTCTCAACATTCTAGTAATACTGGTTTGGTGGTGATGAACTCCTTTAGCTTTTTCTTATCTGGGAAGCTCTTTATCTGTCCTTTGATTCTAAATGATAGCTTTGGTCGGTAGAGTAATCTTGGTTGTAGGTCTTTGCTTTTCAAAACATTGAATGTTTTGTGCCAATCCCTTCTGGCCTGCAAAACCTCTGTTGAGATATCAACTGACAGTCTTATGGTAAGTCCCTTATAAGTTACTAGTTGCCTTTCTCTTTCTGCTTTTACAATTCTCTTTTTCGTTAACCTTTGCCATGCTAGTTATGATGTGTCTTGGTGTGGGCCTGTTTGGGTTCATCTTGTTTGGGACTCTCTGAACTTTGTGGGCTTGTCTGTCTATTTCCTTCGCCACGTTAGGAAAGTTTTCAGTCATTATATCTTCTAATAGGTTCTCAATCCCTTGCTTTCTCTCTTCTCTTTCTGGTATCCCTATGGTGTGAATGTTGTTATGCTTCATGTTACCCCAGAGGCCTCTTAAACTAGCCTCATTTTTTAAAATTCTTTTTTCTTTTTGCTGTGCCAATTGGGTGTTTTATGCTACTTTGTCTTTCAAATCAGTGATTTGATCCTCTGCTTCATCTATTCTGCTGGTGATTTCTTCATGTGCACTCTTCTTTTCAGTTATTGTATTCTTCACTTCTGATTGGTTCATTTTTATGGTTTCTATATACTTTTTAATGTTTGTTAGCTGTCTGTTGAAGTTCTCACTAAATTTCCTTAGCATTCTTATAACCATTGTTTTGAACTCTGTCTCTGGTAGATTGCTTACCTCTGTATCATTTAATTCTTTTTCTGGAGTTTTATCCTGTTCTTTCATTTGGGACATATTGCTTTGTTTCCTCATTTTGGCTGCTTTTCTGTGTTTGTTTCTATGTATTAGGTAGAGCTGCTGTGTCTCCCAGTCTTAGCCAGGTGGCCTTATGTTGTAGGTACCCTGTGGGGTCCTGGCACAGTTTCCCTGGACACCTGAGCCAGATGCTCCAGGAGTGTCCCTTGTGTGGGCTGTGTTACCCTACTGTTACAGTTGAGCCTTGATTGCTATTGTCATGTTACTGGGTGAGACTGACCCTCAGGCTGATTGGTTGTGGGATTTGGCCACATCCATTACACGCCACTATGTGGGGGGCTTATCCCAATGAGCAGGATTTACCCTAGTGGGCTCTGGTGCCTGTTGAGACCACTTTGTGTGTGCTGCTTGTGGGGCTAATTGAGTGGTGCTCTGCTGTGGCCTTAGCCAACCTCCAAGTATGTTGGCTCTAGGGCCTCTTGCAAGGGGCTCCAGTGTAGGCTCAGGTTGGTCACCCACTGCCTCTGACTGGCCAGGGACTACCTTGTAGGAGCTACAAAGCGATCTGCTGTTGTTCGCTGCCTGTGCTAACCCTGGAGGCACATGGGAGAGGCATGCTGGGATGGAGAAGGTTTGCCACTAGTACTGGGCCTGGGGTAGCTCTGCAAAATGCCAGAATACCCTTAGGCCTGATGCCACCTGTCGGCTCCCTTAACCTTTTCATTGCGTTAATTGATTTCAAGTTTATTCTCCAAAATGTGTCAGAAATACACAGAAAATAATTATAGCATTTATATGTTAATTAAATACAGCTAAGGTATTACATTTTATTAAAATAAATGATTACTTTAAAGTATAAACATTTTCTATTGTTATTCATTCTTGAAAAACACAAAAATTTAGAAAAATGTACATTTGCTTTTCTAAACTTCCTTTCTGGAATACTGAACTTGTGAGGTAAAGTTGAATGCCACAGTCAATGGCATGGAAATATCATGCGACTGTAGATGAACATCGCAGCAAAAAGATTAAGGTTCAGCCACTGATAAAGCCTCATGCAGTACACAAGTTGGCTGAGGCGGGCTCTCATGGAATCACTAGAGTGGAAAGAGTTGTGGTCACAAGGTTAATGTAGACTCTGGTTTGGTGCCAGTGCTGAGCCTGGAGCTACTCAGCAAAAGTCTCAGAGCACATGTAGGACAGTTGCAACTTGGCTGGGGCCTGTGGACTCTGGTAGTTTTTCAAGAAAGAGTGCAATTCTGGCTGGGTTGGCTTCTCTTGAGAAAATGCTTCTGGTGTTGGGGGAGTTGGGTGGGGTGGGGTCCCAGTGAGTCAGCAGTGTGGAGCAATAGATCTAACCCAGCCAATCAGATTCAGATTTTGCCTGTGGGGGAGGGCTCTCAACACAGGAAAGATGGTGCCTGCCTACCAGCTGCCCAGGAGATGGACCCCAGCCCTTGCTACAAGCCACACACTTCATCCTGATCCCCATATGTCTCTGACACCCTCCTAGTTACTGTCCATCTAGTGGAGCCCAAGGTGAGTGCCTGTGACTGACAGAGTCTGTGCACAGGCTGTTTAAGAGGACATCTGGGTTTTCTTCAGCCCTGCGTCCCTCCAGGGTGGTTGGAATCCCTACTGTTTTTCACACCCAGCTGTTGTGGGGTCTCCTCTTTCTGGCATCAGTATTCTGGGCTGGGGAGACTGCTTTGAGGTTGGAGTCCCTTGCTCTTCTGGGGTAAGCCTCTGTGCCAAGATATCCCTCCCAGTTCTCAACTGCCATAAGGAGGTTTGGAGCTAGCTCGTTTTGCATCTCTGCCCCTCCTACCAGTCTCCAGGTGGCTTCTTCTTTATATCCTTAGTTATAAAACTTCTGTTCAGCTAGACTTCTGATGGTTCTCCAGGTTGATTGTTATATATATTTAGTTGTAATTTTAATTTGTTCATGGAAGGAAGCAGGCAGTGTTTATCTACCTCGCCATCTTGGATCTCTTAATTGATTTTTTTTTATTCTTTTAAAATCTTCCATAATCCACACATTTAAGAATTTACTTTTTTTTGTTATTATTGTTCTTTTCATTGTCTACTACTTTTGAGACAATGTGTAACCCCTCCCTCCTGAAAACAAAATAAAAGAAAACCAAACTCTCCTACCCTGCTTTTTTATTTTTTGAGAATTTTTATAAGAGTTTATTTGAGCCAAACTGACAACATATGCTGGGGAGCAAGATTGTAAATGCTTCCCTAGCCTGCTTTAGAAAGTCAACATTTTATTGTAAACAGTTTTATTGAGTAGACTCTACTTGGTGGGTATTAACATAATAATGTTTTTATTTTTTTCCACTCACAATTCCCAATAATGCTTTGTAGAATCTCCCAAGATAATTTCTTGGGCACATTCCACAACTTTCTCATCACTTTCAGTTATTAAAAAAAACAAAACAAAGCAAAACCAAACTAATTTCACTCCAGTGTAAAAATCCAATCTCAAATCTGATTCAAATATAATCCTCTCAGTTCCCTCTACTATCATCTAAGTCCTTTGTTGGGGGAGAGGGGAGGAATATGAGAGATGGCAGGGGTTGCTTATTAGAGATGAGGAAGTACCCCTCCCCACAAGACCTGAATGATTCTATTGCTGGTCACTGTGGATGTGGTGGTCTCCTTATAATTTTGTGCAATTTTTAGGCTTGATTACTTTTACCTTGGTCCACCATGTCACTGCAGGCACCCACAGATGGGGTACCCATGTCTTCCTTTAGTCTAGCCTTTAATACATATCCGAAACCCCTTAAGAAGCAGCTGTCAGGTAACTCTAGGGCTTGGGCTTTCTCCTCTCTTTGATATTCCTTCATATGTACTCAAACATGGAAGCCCTCTGTACCCTCTGATAGATTAGGTAACTTGGAATGGATTAGAGGTTGTCTTCACCTCCTTCTTAAATTCCCTATAGTATGGTCTCTTTTTGTCCCATGTTCTTGGGCTCAGCCAACAAGTGATCCTCCTTTAAAATCTCCAGAAAAGAAGCAGGCACAATTCTTGGTGTTCAGATAGGCTCCCAAATTTCAAAAGATATGTCAGGTTCTCCCACAGACTCCCTCACAGGGCTCACTGCACTTTGAAAGCAGGCTTCGGATTGGTCTCTAGATCTCTGAGACTGCAAGTACTCAGATAGTAGGCTGTCAACCTTTCCTCCTTACTCACACTCATTCTGTATTCCATTGAAACTGCCTTCACTTGGCTTCTGGTGGGTTGAGGGGAAATGTTTTTCTGCCCACCCAGGGCTGAGATGTTGGTTGGGAGTAGCAGAAGTGGTTTACCTGTCTCTGAATAAGCCCCTCAGGGAAGCTTTTTGTCTAAATGTTTGGAGAGGTCTTATAAGCATGGAATCCCTCCCTATGCCTTTTTTCCATAACTTTTCAGTCAGAATAACCAATTCCAAGACAACATGAAAAATCCCATTCAGCATTCTATTATCAGCATAAAACAAAACTTAAAGATATTTTTCATTGGTGTTTGATATTGTAGTCTACAATGAAAAGAAAAAAAACAAAAAAATCCCACAAATTCTTACCCACAGGATCCAGCAAACCAGATCTTTTCAGTGTCTAAGATTTGAAGTTAGAGATGTTTAAAGCAGCATTGATTTAAAAGGTCAGCAGAAGTACTATTAATGAATAATATAGTTGTTTTGTCTGACTTCCTATTGAAATATGGCAGGTATAAGATGGCTGTCAGAGTGAGGGGGTGGAGTTAGACCTATTATTAACTCATTGCTCAGTCAAGAACATAGCTCAGTAACAATGCTTAACTTTTTATTAGAAAGGCTTTGTAATAAGCAGGAGTAGCATTGATTTTAAAATAAACTTATTTCTTCTTTAAGACCTTTGAAAGACATTTTAAAAATTTAAGTAGATGTTAAAATGTACTTGTTAATCTTATGCCTCATAGTTCCCTTAACAGAGGTTTGAATAAAGAAGTATTTTAGGTTCTGGCTTAAATATGAAGATGATTTTAAGCATTCCCAATGGTTAACAAATATGATTATTATTCCCACAGCAGTACTGTCTTCAAACTTTCTCAGCTGAATTCTCTCTGAGTGACATTTCTGCTATCCATATCTTTCTTGTTAAGGACTCAATAATGGAATAGGTTAATTAGAGATAGGTAATCTTACCTTGTATTAATCTTCCTTCTGTCAGAATAAATTAACCTTTTTAACTCCTATTTTCTGGAATTCCCAACCTCTATAGACACTGTTCTTGAGGCATTAGATAGCCTCATAAAATTTTAAACTCATTTGAATTTGGAAATACTCATTATTGATAGAGTTATTAAACTTAATAATCACAGAGATTTACTCTAGGATCATTGAAGGTAAGCCTAATTCAGGCATCTCACAGGCTTGCTTCTAGCTGTGTGATCTGGAGAAATTTACTTGTCATCTCTGAGTCTTCACTTCCTGTCTTATAGAATAATTATATCCATCTCAAATTATGGACATCAAATGGTGTAATAACTATAGTGGATTCTGAAATTCACTGCTGAAGTTTTTGGGATTGTTAGTATTATTTTGAAGTATGTTCAAGTCGGAAGACTTCACTTTTTTCACTGTTGGTGTGAACAGATTCGTAATATCACTGAATCTTTTTCCCTGGATTCCCTGTGTCCTTGGCAGGGATAAAAATAATGGCAAAAAGCTGTGTGAAATGGTATTCTGACCACTTGAATATCCTGTAATTCTTTGGTACATGTAAGGCCCAGAGAGCAGATGTGTCAATCAATTCATCAAAACATGGAGCTCCTTGGGCCAACCACAGTGGAGATTCATGGCACTCCATGACAAACAACCTGAAAAAACTAGCATGCATTGAAATAAATCTATTAACAATAAAAATATAAGTTAATCTGCTTTTCAAAGGCAAAATAATGCAGTGAATTTTGTCACAGATAATTTGGGAAATATTGAAACATTTGGCTTTAATTAGAAAGGCAAGAAAATATATGAGAACTAAGTTCCTTTTGGGCAGGGTTTGTTTATCCTTTTCATCTTGAGTTTGAGCCAAAAATCCTTAGTTTTGACTAGTTCTTCAATGTTTCTCCAAATTTGGGCAGAGCCTTTGGCCTATTTAGAGTTAGATATAGTTTAGTTCAGTGGTAGATAAGAGGGATGGTGGCTCGTGCATATCCGGACCCACCAAAATAAAGAGCTTGAGAAGGTCACAGGGTGGATTATGCTGTGTTTTGTGGACAGAGGGGCACCGCTAGTGAGTGGGTAAATGAGTACTTCATGAGGTGGAGGAAATACCATTTATTGGAGTTTCTCCTGGGCAAAGAATGTAGCTATTTAGAGAAAATACTTCAATAAACTACTTAAGAGTAGTTGTCAGACCCCCTACCCCACACCTTCCACATAGGGTTCTTGTTTTGGTCACTTCTCTAAAGAGTTCCTAAGTAGGTTTGGAGGTAGAATTTAGGAGAGGGCCAAAGTTGGGGTATTTATCAGAATGGAAGGTGGAATTCTGGGGAACACTGGGAGAAGTGAGGAGCCAGCTTTCTGCATCCTTTAGAGAGGGAAGAAAGAGAAGTATCCACTTGCTTAAGGAAAGACTGAAAAAAAAATCACCAATGAGGGATTTTTAAAATAGATAATAGAGACACATGTTTCAACAGAAGTATAAAAAACGTGGACTGTCAGGTTTCCTTAATATCCTGGCCCCTTAGTGCTCCCCCCCCCCCACCAGGTAACCACTATTACAGTTTTCTTACGTATCCTTTTCAATTTCTTCATACACATATAAGCAGACCTATGAGTAATGGTTTTTATTTTACTCCCCTGGATTTTTTACACTGAATTTTGCGTAGGACATACATTGTTCTGTACTTAATTTTTTTTTGCTATACTATATTTTTTGGACATCTTTCCTATCACTACATAGAGAGGTTTCTAAATCTTTTTCATTGTCCCATTGTATTCTATTTTACTGTTATACTATAATTAATTTAGCCTATTATGGACACTCGGTTTTTTCTGATTGTTTGCATTTACAGCAATATTGTAATGAGTAAACTTATACAGATCTTGTTTTGCATTAGTGCATTCATACCCAAAGAACAAATTTACAGAAGTAGTACTGTTGGACAAAATACATGCAGTTATAAGTTTGATCGACATGGCTACATTTCCCTCCTAAGGAATGTATCCATTTATACTCCCTAAAGAGGAAGGAGGGAAAGAGAGAGGGACAGAGAAAGAGGGAGAGAGAGAGAAAGAAAGAGGGGAAGAAAGAAAGAAAGGGAGGGAGGGGGAGAGAGAGGGAGAGCGAGAGCGAGAGCGAGAGCGAGAGCGAGAGCGAGAGCGAGAGAATGGCTCACACACATGCACAGGCGTACACACACACACACACACACACACACACACACACACACCCACACCTACCCACCACAGTTCATTGCTTACCTTGTTTCTTCTCTCTTCTCGTTTATCGTTGTTTGCCTAGATTCTTTTCCCCACATGTCTTCCTCAAATATGGCACCCCATTTGAGACCTGACTGGTGTGATGAGGAAGTGTGATGCTTCTGGAGCCAGACCAGTTTTCTTGAGTCCTGGCTCTGTCATTTTCTAGCTGTGAGACCTTGGGCATATAATTTAACTTCCGTGCTCCAGTTTCCTCACTGGTAAAGTGTAGATAAAAACAATACCTACCTCACAACTTGTTGTGGAGAATAGATGAATTAATGTAATTAATATTTCTAAGGCGTTTAAGAAGTGTCAGAGTACCAGTAGATGCTACTCTACTGTCCCTCCCGGGATGTCCTGAATCATCCCCTTGTCCAGTGTCTCCATGTCTATTAGTCACTTAGTAGCCCTCAGTTATCAGATCAACTGTTAACGGTATTGCAGTGCTTGTGTAATGGCCACAAAGCACAAGAGTAGTGATGCCGGCAATTTGGATGTGCCAAAGAGAAGCCATAAAGTGCTTCCTTTAAGTGTAAAGGTTAAAGTTCTCGATTTGAAAAGGAAAGAAAACAAATTGTATGCTGATGTTACTAAGATCTATGGGAAAAATGAATCAGTGATATTGTGAAGAAGGAAAAAGAAATGCATGCTAGTTTTGCTGTTGCATCTCAAACTGCAGAAGTTACAGCCACAGTGTATGATAAGTGCTTTTAAGGTGGAAAAGGCATTAAATTTGTGGGTGGAAGACATGAACAGAAAACATGTTCTGATTGACGGCAGCACGTTACCTCAGAAAGCTTTGACCCTATAGGAAGACTTCAGCAAGGGACCCCTGAAACGAGTGACACCAAGCCTGCAATAGTGCATGGTTACACAGATTCTGTAACTGCAATAGTGGATGGATACACAGATTCAGGAATAGGGTTGGACTGAAGTATATAAAAATTACTGGAAAAGCTGTGTCTGCTGATGAAGAAGCGGCTGCCACGTTTCCGGCTATGTTGAAGTTGATTAGGGTTCAGTGCTATCTGAGATTTCAGGCAACCAGTGGGGTTCTTGGCATGTATCTCCTGTGGATAAGGGGGGACTACTATAATGCTTTCTTTCTTCAGAGCTACATAGGCTCAAATAAATAAGCATTTAGTGCTTAAGTAGTGTTGTTTTCATGTGACTATGTGGTTGAATGGGTTACATGAAAGTAAAAACACAAATTTTTGTGTAGCGTTACACAATGAGATGTAGCATTACATAAAATGATTAGTTTGCTGAGTTCTCCTGGGACCAAGTCTGTTAGATGAAGGTTCAAGTGATAGCTTCCCCACCAGTAGGGGATGTTGAAATACTCCTTTCTCATTGCTGAGTTATAGCTTTGTTTATGTTGCATTTTTAAAAGACCTATGGAACATTTTGATGTATTAAATATTTAAGAACTTTGTTATACAAATTAGTAAAAAAAAAATCCTCCCAAGATTGGGGGTGGGAGAGTAGGCTTGTTTTTAAAGCCTCTTTCTCATCTTCCCTCTGTAATGCCTCTCTTTCCCTGTCTGCATCCTATATCCTAGGTCCCTATATCTTTCTGGGTTACTGCAGGTCATTTTGGAAGTTCTCTCTCCTAGGCTCCCCCTTCCACCTCCACGCCCCAATTCTAATTAGCTTTCTACTAAAAGATGTACAGTAATGATTGGTTGCCAACCAGATTGAAATTTCTCAGCTTTGTTTTGAGGATCTTCTGACCTGATCAATCTCTATTTGGACTCCCCATTTTTAGGCCATTTACTCACAAAAGCTGGCTTGTGACGGTTTTCATTGGCCCACAGTAAAATGGTAAAAATATGAATAATATGGTTAAAGTTGTATAAAGCTAAAATTATTCAAATTTAAAAATTTGAGATTATTTTTTCCTCTTTTTGTGATGAAAAGGTTTTTTTTTGTTGTTGTTGTTGTTGTTTTTCCCTTCATACAGTGATGGTGGTAGTTAATGACAGAATTTTTAAAAAGATCTTCCTTGGAAAAAATATAAGTTGACAACTTCGATGGTTGCCTTCTTCCCATCTGCCTACCTCTCCTACTTCTCTCCACCACAGAAACACACACACACACACACACACACACACACACACACACACACACACGATCACACACACACACGATCATACACACACAACATACATATTCACTTTGAAAATTTTTGCATGTCAGGGAAACTTAATGATCTTAGTCATTTTAATATACTTCATACTCAATAATCTTGTTTCTTCCCACCTCTCTGTCTTGTCCCATCGTCATTCCAGTTGTCTTGAATGTCTTGCTACTTCATACAAATTCTACACTTCCTGTAATGCCCAGATCGACTTCTAGCGCTTCAGTTAGTTTTCCTTATTTACCACTTTGTGCCTCCTCACCCACCCTTTGCATTTAGGAGAATATTTATCAAAACCTCTGGCATTAGTTGCTATATGAATTTTGTTTTTCAAATGTCTCTTTTTCTCTCCAACCAGTTTTAATGCCTACAAGAGAAAGAGTTTATTACATTTTCTTTACTACAAAGGAGATTTGGTAAGGGCATAAAAATTCATATAAAATGTTTTATATTAAAGTAGTCCTGAGTCTGCAGGACTACTTTATATACAGAGGGTGCCAAAAAAACGTATACACATTTTAAAAAAGGAAAACTGTATTAAAATTTTAATACTCAATGTCTACCGATAACAAAAGATGAATACAAGTCACGTTAGACTTCTGCAATTACAAGAGGTGCTCAAAGTGGATACCATCAGCATCCAGACGCTTCTGATTATGGCGAACTACTGCTTGAGCATAGATAACATCTCTTAAAATGTGTATGTTTTTTGGCATCCCTGGTATATGGGTGTAATGACTTAATATTTATGAATTACAGTGACGCTTCACCATATATTTCCCAATTTCTGCTTGTCAGGTCTCCTGGTGTTAGGTATAGCCATGTGACTGGTTTTGGGCAATGAGATTTGCATGGAAGTGAAGTGTTACTTCCAGATGGAAGCTTCTGAGCAAGTGTAGGTTTACCACCTCTCTTTCCGTGTGCCATAGAGACCAGGAATATTCCAGTTGGTAACTGATCCCTAGCTTGGGTCCTGGAGTGAATATGATGTGAAAGAGAGCTCCAAACGTCCTGAAACGGGCTTGTAGTGTGAGCAAGAAATTATCCTGTTTCTTAATCTGCTCAGATTTTGGAGGTTGTTGATAACAGCAGTATTAGCTTCATCGATTGATTATGATACAAACTGCAATTAACAAAATAGATAACATTTCTAATTTTCTTTATTGTTAATTTCTAATATAATTCATTAAATGTCACATATCTATACTTTCAGTGTATTCTATTTCTTTTATTTAAAAATGAAGAATAGAGTATTGAAATCTGAATCATTTCAATTAAGTCAACAATGAAGACCCAAAATTTCATAGTATTATCCAGCAACCTGTAGAATACATTTTAAAATATACAGTGAAAAGTATGTTTTCTATTGGATAGATTAAACAGCAAAGCAAAAGTGTGGTAGGATCAAATAAAGGAGTCTTGACCTGTAGGAAGTTATTTCCTGTGATTCTTCTATATGGTTGTTCATAGAAGCACAAAAGTCAGTAAGCAATTGACTAACTTCCAGCTCTAAATTAACTTTTGAATATTCCTTGCCTGGTACAAATATTTTTGGGAGCTTGGCGCCATCTGGTGGTTAAATGTCAACTTTTCAGACTCCCTTTAGTAACTTTTTTCAAGAAATACTGTCAATTATTACTTTACACTTTTTAATAAATAACATTAAATAAGTAAGTAAAATTACTTCAAATGTTAATGGCAAGAACTTGTGTATGTAAAACAGAGACGTGTTTCTGTACAATATAAGCTACCTATATGACAGTTTCAATCTTGTGTGAGTTTTTATAATTGATTTATATTTAAAGCCTCACACAAATAAAACTGCTACCTTTTTCTTAATATAAAAAAGATTCTTTTCCAAGAATAAGTTACACTTTTCTGTGTTGAATAAAATTTTTTTTTTCACATTGCTTTAAAAGATTCAGCTAGTGGTTGTGTGTGTGTGTGTGTGTGTGTGTGTGTGTGTGTATGTGTGTGTTTACTATCAGAAATTATTTCTAAAGTACAAAGAGAAGGGGAAGGCAGCTGGAAATAGCATTGTTAATTGTCTGCATTGTACTCAGAATTGTGCTGGCCTCATTCAGTAGATGGCCTCATTTACTCCTCACCACCACACTTCATATTAGGAAGTGTTGTCTCAGTCTTATTGCTCAAGAACTAGGTATAAGAGATTAAGAACATAAATACTAATGTTTTGGGAGAAAGCCAAGTTTATTTTAATAGAATGACTGCAATTGCTCATTTATTAACCTATGCTAGAAAAGCTGAACTAATAGATTTTTTTTCAGTTTTTTTTCTTTTGTAGTAACTCATTTTATCATTGTTAATTAGATTAAGTGGGTATTTGATTTAGTTGGGTACTTTTAGGTTGATGAAAGGCACAGGGTTGTTTGGGTCCTTTCCTACTATACTTTGTTCATTGCTCAATCCTCAGTAACCAAAGGAAGCATTAAGTGTAGAGTAGGCATGTAATGGGTTTTGAGGAAGGGAGGGAGGGAGGGAGGGAGGGAGGGAGAGAGAAAGAGAAAAGGGAGAGGAAGACAGGAAGGGAGAGGAGATAACCTGCTGATTGGCACATAAAAGACGCAATAAGAAGTTTCAAAGTTTCACTTTTGGCATTGGGATGTTGTGGAAATGGGGTGGTGGAAAGTTCACATTTATTGGAATTTGCCATATTTTATGCACTGTTAAGCATACTCTACCTATAATTTTATTAGTCCTGAAACCAACCAAGGGCGCTGTTTATTATAGTTTTCATTTTTACAGATGAGAACATTGTGCTCAGCATGGTTAAGTAATTTACCCAAGATCACACAGCTCACAGGTGGCATAGTCAAGATTTAAATCTTTATCTTTCAGACTTATAAGACATATTTTTAATGGACTATTCACTCATATATTAGGCAAACATTTATTGAGTGATGTTATATTACCCTCCTCAGATGACCTCATTTCTTTTCATATCTTATAATATCACATATAGGATAAATACTCGCCCCAAATATTTCTTCAGTCAAAACCTCCTTTCTGAACTCTAGGCTCATGTACCCAAATGCTTATTTGACATTCCCATGTGGCGGTCTGTATACACTTCAACCTAATATATATTGTACAAATCAAATTCTAGATTTTAGCTCCAAATTTGTCTTTTCCAAGGTCTCCATTTTCTCTGCAAATTACACAACTATCCATATATTTAATAAAATCAGAAAACTGGGAGTCATGGTTAACTCCTTTCCTTCTTTTTTTAACCCTCAAATCCTAGCCTCGTATTTTATAAGACTTTATAAGATTTCTCTCTTTTCTTCATCTCTACCATCATTTCTGTCTTGCTTCCTCTCTGCTAGTCATGCAACCATTCTGGTGATTTTGAGAACAGATCAAGCTCTTTCACACAAAAGGATTTTTTGCACTTGCTATTATCTTTCTGGAATGCTTCCTCTATCTTTTCTCTCAGGTCTCTCAGCTCAAATGAAACCTCCTCAGAGAAATTTGGACCTGACACACAATAATTAAAAATAATAAACAATTTCTAAGTAGGCCCCTTGTTATTCTCTGCATCATAGCACTCTAGTCATTTTCTTCCCAGTACTTGGAGCAGTCTAGCATTATTTTATTTCTTTGTTTACTTGTTAAATGTCTGTCTCAACAGACTGCAAAGTTCTGTTAGTCATCAAATTTGTCTATCTGATTCTTTGCTGCAAACAGGTGACCTAGCACTGGGCTTGATACCTAGAAGGTATTTGATAAATATTGGTGGAATCAACAAATAATTGTCAGCAAAACTTCTTGAAGCCTATCTGTGCATTCAGAATGCTTGCTCTAAGGTACATAATTATATCCATTTACGAACAGGGACACTTCTATGTCTACTGGGATTTTGTCTTCAGCCTCTTCTGTTTTTCCTCACAGCTCTCCAAGGATTAGAGACTCCTAAATCTAACCCTTTAGTCCAGACATTTCTTTTAATCTTAGGCTATTACCATGAGTATTTTGGATACAATGCAGGTAACTTAAACACATTTTGTTCAAAGCCAATGCGGGTAACTTAAATACACTATGTTCAAAGCCAAATGTTATTTTCTCCCCAGACTTCTTTTTCTCCTGTATAATATATCAAGATCAACATCAGCACAATTCATGCAGTCCACCAAGCTAGCAGTTTGAGTTTTCACTGATGCTCCTTTCATTCACATCTAATCAGTGAAGTCCAGTCAACTTTAGCCAAGATATGTCTCACAGTCTGATTCTTCATTTCACCCTTGCTAGCTGTGCTTTTTTTTTTTTTTAAGCTCATGTCGCACTCTGTCTCAGAGACCTTTCGTCTCTTTATTGTCTGCAGGATAAATTCTGAACTCCTTCGTATACCATGCCATGCCATGCTTATCCTTTAAGAATTAGCTCAAATGTTACCTGTGTGAAGCTTGTTCGTCTCTCTCTCTTCTGGGATCCCACACCACATTGTGTACACATTTAATTGAGCACTTATCATGTTGAATTATTGTGATCTGTCCATTAGGTTTTGGACTTCTAAAAGACAGGGACAGGGTCTGTCTGCATCATCTAGAAGGTGCTTTTTGCATTGATGTTTAGTAACTATTTTCAAAATGAATGATGATCAGAGAGGTCAGGTGGGTCCCCCAAGGTAACCCACGGTTTACACTTGGAAGGTTTGTACTTAGGTTCTCTGACTCTTTTGCCTGCTATAGTGTTGGCAAAAAGGGGTCCTTTAGGAGAAGACTTTATGCTTCTATAATCTATGACATTTTTCCCCTCCATCCTATAAATCAATCCCATATAAATTTACAATCTAAAGAAAAGTAATGTTCTTGTTATGCAAACATAAACCAAGACTATCCCCACCATCTAACCAGTTCACTTATTTAGATTGTATTATGTAGACGTAACAGTTAATTTAAATATGCAGATAGTATATACAATGCATTTATGACAGATGAAATACTGTGATACAGTAATTCATGGTTTTTTTTGCAGTCATCAGATACAAGAGTACTCTAATTTAGCAGGTTAATGAGATGAACTCTATCAACTTTTAAACAAGTCTGAGATAATTTGTATCATTTTCATATACATGTTCACTTGATTTAATAGCTCATTAGTAACTCCAGCATAGAACAGTAGACTAAAATGGAAATAAACTATCTTCAAAACACTAGGGAGTTTTTGTGTTAGATTGGTTATTAAATATCCTCATATGATAGTCTTGTGAATTGAATGGTATAGCTCATGGGATTTTAGAAATGTTTGGTAAATATCTTCATAGTCTAAAACAGGAGTTGGCAAACTATCATCGCCAGTGGACCAAATCCAGCCTACCACCTGTTTTAATATGGCTGCAAACTAAGAGTAGTTTTTGCATTTTTAAGTAGTTGAAAAAAATCAAAAGAAGAATGACATTTCGTAACACATGAAAATTATATGACATTGAAATTTCAGTGTTCATAAAGTTTTATTGAGAAACAGCCAGGCTCATTTGTTTATGTATTGTCTATGGCTGCTTTTGTGCTGTAACTGCACAGTTGAGCAGCTGCAACAAAGATTGTAATGGCCCACAAAGCCTCAAATATTTACTCTCTGGACCTTTACAGATAACGTGTGCCTACCCTTGGTCTAAAATATAGCAGAGGCTGTTCATATCTCCTCAGGTCCCCCTGTAGTGCAGAGGTCTTGCCACTATCTGACGGCTTTCTCTGGTCTGAGCACACTCTCAGCAGGTCAGAAGCATCCATGCACCAACACCTTTGAGGGGCAGCCCTCCTCCAATGATAGTGGACAAATACCCCTTGTTCCAAGTTTGGGCATGTCCTACACCAACTATCCTAGTCCTTCTTGGGCTGCCCACAGTGCTGGCTCCTTTGATAAAACCCCCTTCACTGACTTTCCACTCCACACAGTATTTCCTGGGATCTCCTCCCAAATCAGCTAGCTACTCGTAGTAGACTCTTTGTCACAGAGTATGCTTCTGGGGAAAATCCAAACTAAGACAAATGTGAATTATTCATGTATATATATTATTTAGGGTGTCATTTTGATATATAACCTACCCATGTGTGATGAAAAATTTATAACCAAATATTTGGGTCATTTTTTTCTTACTACTAAAGGAAGGACAGGTTTTATTAATTGATAGTTTTATTCTCTATGACGTTTATCGGCCAAATTTATCCTGAAAGATGCAGCTTGATAATTTTCTCATATTTCTTAACATAAATGCCTATTCTAGGGGAGTGATTCTTGAAGTACTGAATTAATCTTTCATATTGCAAAATCTCCCTTTCATCTTTTGTAAAATTTATATTTTCTTTTTTTATACTAATACAACTTTTCTGCTACCTTTTCAGAAAACTTCTACTCAAATTTTATTTTGTATTAATAATAGGTGGAAGCAACCTCAGTATAAAGGGTAGCCAAATCATTTTTTTCCATATGCTTATTAGCTATAGGTTCAGAATGTTTAAGAAGAAATATTCCATAATTCCATGGAAAATGTCCATATATTTTCATTGTATTCTTCTCATGTTTTTTTCCCTAGTGGTTAGTGAAAAATCAGTAAATACTGTCAGAACTAAACCTCTGCCATTTATCTTTTGTTCAACCTACTACCTTGAATAGATCTTTAAGATTACTCCTTAAGTTATGTCACATTTTTTTTCATTTGCTTAATGAACATAATACTTGATATCCTTAAATTGTTACATGGGATAGAATAGATATTTAACTATTTCACTGCATTAATTGATTTCAAGGTTTTTTTTTTCAAAACGTGTCAGAAATCCACAAAAGCAAAAAGTTGATATTTATTAATAACAATTTGAGCTGCTTTGTATATAAATGACATTATTTTATGTATAAAAATTTAGGATATATTCATTTGGATATATCCGATTGTCGTGGCAAAATTGTTAAGAGATTTAATTGAAAAAAAATGGAGGAATAAAATACTTGATTTGTTTTGACCGTATGAAATGTTTTATTGTTTAAACAAATAGACTGCCTCAGATTACTTTGAGATTTCCCAGTTTTTATGTGTGTGTGTGTGTGTGTGTGTGTGTGTGTGTGTGTGTGTGTGTGTGTGTGTGAATGCAGTATATGGCTTAAGGATTTTGGAGACAAATGATCATACTCGTATGAAAAGAAGTTGAATTACTATGTTTAAAATACTACCATTTGTGTAAGAAAGGATACTTACATATATTTGTATATGTCAAAGACATATTTAGAATGATACACAGGAAATGAGTAACAGCGATTTTCTTTGAGAAGGGGGATGGGAGACTAGAATCAGAGGTGAGAGGGAAATGTACTTTTCACTACACAATTTTTTGTACTCTTTGTGGGGTTTTTTTGGACCATTTATATGACTAGCTTAAAAGGAAGTTAAAAAGAAATAAAAGAAAGAAAGGAAGGAGAGTACTGGCATTAGAATTTACCCAGGTTTGAATATCCATTAAGCCACTTACTAACCACATGATTATGTATATTCACATTACTTAATCTCTTGTTCATAATACAATAGTATTTATTTTATATGATCATAATAAAATACAATTATAATACATGTCTTAGCATAATGCCTAGCATAGTAAACGTCCAATAAGTGGTTATGTGACTATATACAAGTATTTGTATTTCAAGTAATCCTTTGCCCTGACTTCTACAGATGGTACAGGTTCTTTACTTATCTGCTCACTTGATGCATGATTTTTGAGCATTCTCTTATTGACAGGCACGATCGTTGGCCCTGGAAGTCAAACTGCATCACTTCTGCCGTACTCTGTTGGTCGAAGCCGTCACAAGATTCAGTGGGAGGGCATGCAGACTCTCTCTCTCCGTGGAAAGAGTATAAAGAATTTTCAGTTATCTTCAGTCTACCACTGTCTGCCTTCTGGTTGTAGATTATTTACATCCCTCCCATTTGCAAAATATATGAACCCCCTTCCAAGGTCCTACAAAATGTCATTTTGCTATAGTGGCAGCTAAAAATCCAGGAGTTCTTTATCTAAATCATATCCAGATGTGGCTAAGGCTGCTCACGTGTGGTTCCTTGGGAACAGCTCCTTGAGTGCAGACCCAGTTGCTCTGAAGACTTGTGCGTTAGAGACTGGGTGCCTGTCCCCCTTTCCCACTGTCAGTTCTCCCCACCGCCTTCTCCACACATACCCTGGTGGGACAGAGATAGGATCGCCGTAGTAGACATTACCATAAAAAAGGAGAACAGAAGACTTATAGCACTTAGTGATTATGATAGGTAGAAAAGGTTCCCCCAAGGATGTCCACGTCCTAACTCCCAGAACCTAGGAGTATGTTAACTTACATGGCAAAAGGGACTTTGTAGATATGATTAGGGTTAAGGGCTTGAGATAGGAAGATTATTCTCTATTGCTAGATGGGCCCAATCTAGTCACCTGAGTTCTTAAAAGTGAAAGAGGAAGGCGGAAGAGTGAGTCAGGGAGGGGCTGCTGCTGGCTTTGGAGATGGAGAAAGAGGTCATGAGCCAAGCAATGTGCTGACCTCTAGAAGCTGGAGACAGCCCCTCATAGATAGTTGGCAAGAAAATAGAAAACTCGTTCCTATAACCTAAAGGTACTGGATTCTGCTGACAATCAGAAAGATCAGGAAACAGATTCTCTCTTAGAGCCTCCAAAAAGCCCTGCGAAAACTGTGGGGTTTTTTGTTGAAGCTCGTGCAGGATTTCTTGTCTAGAAAACTGTAAGGTCATACATTTGTGCTGTTTTAAGTCGCTAAATTTGTGGTAATTTTTTATGGCATCAATATGAAGTGACTGCCCTGACTAGTAGCAATTTTGAAATCCAGCTGGGCACAGATTGCCAGTTCCTTGATTAGGTCTGAGCCTGTGCTCTTGGCTCCGCCCTCTGGGATCTTTGGTTCTGCCCTCTGTATCATCCTTCCTTTAACATGGTCCATGTGGTAGTTGGGCGAGTAAACCCGCTTTCCACGCTCTGTAGAACCTTTTTGGCACTATGGGCTCTTCCTTGTGCCTTTTAGTCTAAGCCAATAGAGCTTCTGTTAGTACACTTTTCTTAAAAATGTGGCGAGGGGGCTTCTATAAATCTTGTTGGGGATTACTCCATTAGGTAAAAGCCACATCCACAAATCTATTCAAGACTGGTTACTCTCTGGCTTGACTGAAGTCTCAGTGCTGTGAGACTAGCACATGTTAGTCATAGAAGCCATCTGTATAGTGGAGAGGGTCAATTGTTTTTTTCTGAAGCCTTGACAAAAAGTTTTATAGCCACATCTTTGCAATTGTTAACTTGAACCTTCTTACTTTCAGGGCTTCCTGCCTTCTGGAGAGGCTGCAAATGACTGGTACTTTCTACAGCTTTCCCCCTTTGAATTAAATCATAGCAAATATTCTTAAATGTATTCCTGTCTGTTCTTGCCTGCTAGCTGATTAAGAATACATTGTGAAGAAATTGTTCTCAACTTTTGACACATATCAGAATCACTTGGGACCTTTAAAAATATTGATGTCTGGGTCTTATATGCAGACATTTTAATTAATTTGTCTGGGGTATGGTCAGGACAGTAGGATTTTTTTATTTTTAAAGATGTTTTATTGGAGAGTTGGGGATGGGAATAGCACTGGGGAATTGGGGGAAGTGGAACAGACAAGTTGCTGCCCTTTTGTTCTTCAGTCTAGTTGTGGAGGACATTGCTTCACTGGCCCAAGTTGGCACCATCATTGCACTCTTCCCAGGCGAGACAGATTAGTTGCCGGCTTCTGGATGGCCACTCACAGCGGCTGCTGGCTACACACAGTAGCCCATGGCAACCCACTGCAGGAGGGGCTGCAGCCTACATTGGCGCTGGTGACTCACGGCAGCCCAGCTCCAGGTTGAGCTGTTGTTCAGCATCTTAGCTGTAGAGGGCAGTGTCACTGGCCCTCATATGTGGGACCCAAACCGGGGCCTTCTGGCATCCCAAGCCAGCTCTTAACCAATGCGCCACTTGGCTGGCCCGGAGTTTTAAAAGCTCTGTAGGTGATTCTAATATGCATTCGAGACTTAAAGCAACTGCCTTTAAGTAATGTTTTACTATTGTTTGTAATCAAAGTGAGTTTTTTCTCTTTTTAAATATATTTTTAAAAATTTAAATTACAGCTGACACTCAATATTATATTAGGTTTAGGTGTACAGCATAGTAGTTAGACATATATGTAACTTACAAAGTGATCCCTTCAGTAAGTCTTGTACCCAACTGACACCATATCTAGTTATTACAATATTATTGACTGTATTCCCTAAGCTGTACTTTCCATCTCTACAACTATTTTGTAACTTCCAATTTGTACTTATTCCTTTCACTTTTTTTTACCCAGCCCCCCCCAAACTTCCTCCCATCTTGCAGCTATCAGTTTGATCTCTATAATCTATAAGTTTGTTCATTTATTTTGTTTTTTCGATTCCACATATAAGTGAAATCATATGGTATTTGTCTTTCTCTGGCTTATTTCACTTAGCATAATACCCTTTAGATGTATCCATGTTGTCGCAAATGGTAAGATTTCATTCTTTTTTATAGCTGAGTAATATTCCATTGTATATATGTACCACATCTTCTTTATCCGTTCATCTTTTGATTGGAGCATTTAATCCATTTACATTGAACATGATTAGTGATAGGTATGTAGTTAATGCCGTTTTATTCATTGTTTTCTGATTGTTTTTGTAGTTTTTCTCTGTTCCTTTCTTACTCTCTCGCTCTCTTCTCTTGTATGTTGATGACTTTCTGTAGTGTGGTGCTTGGATTTCTTTCTCTTTATTTCTTGTATATCTCTTGGTGATTTTTGGTTTGTGGTTACCATGTGCTTCAGATGTGCCAAGCTCTGTTTATTGTGGTCTATTTTAAGTTAATGGTTGCTTAAGTTTGAACACATTCTAAAATCACTACCATTTTTACTCCCTCCCTCCATGTTCATGTTTTGTCGTGAGTTTTTACTTCTGTTATGTGTGTGTATTTGTGTGTACCTCCTAACTTCCTGTTGTGATCAGCCATGCTCGTCCTACTTTTGCCTGTTAATCTTTGCACTTGCTTTAGTGTTGGTTCATCCACTGCTTTTATTGTGTGTTTGCATTTCTCAGTGAGAATTTTTCTTTGTGATATTTTCTTTTTCATATTTTTGATTTTTTTTTCTTTTCATAGAAGTTCCTTTAACATTTCTTGTAATGCTGATTTGGTGGTGATGAACTCCTTCAGGTTTTTGTTGTATAGGAATCTCTTTATCTGATTCTAAGGCCTTGCTGGGTAGAATAATATTGGTTGTAGGTGCTTGTTTTTCATCACTTGAATATTTCGTGCCAGTCCCTCTGGCCTGCAAAGTTTCTGTTGAGAAATTAACTGACAGTCTTATGGGAGCTCCCTTGTAGGTAACTAACTGCTTTTTTCTTGCTACTTTTAAGATTCTCTCTCTCTTTAACCTTTGGCATTTTAATTATGATGTGTCTTGGTGTGGGCCTCTTTGGGTTCATCTTGTTTGGGACTCTCTGCACTGGCTGGACTTGTATGTTTATTTCCTTTGCCAGGTTAGGTAAGTTTTCTATCATTATTTCTTCAAATATGTTTTAATCCCTTGCTCGCTCTCTTCTCCTTCTAGTACTCCTATGATGTGAATGTTATGCTTGATGTCTCAGTGGTCCCTTAAACTATCTTTATTTTTTTTCTTCTTCTTTTTGCTGTTTTGATTGGGTGTTTTCCATTACCTTGTCTTTCAAATTGCTGATTCGATCCTCTGCTTTATCTAATCTGCTGTTGATTTCAACTAATTTATTTCAGTTATTGTTTTCTTCACTTTTCATTGGTTCTTTTTTATGTTTGCTATCTTCTTTTTAATGTTTCATATCTCTGTTAAAGTTCTCACTGAGATCATCTATTCTTCTCCTAAGTTCATTGAGCATCCTTAGAACCAGTGTTTTGAACACTGCATTTGGAAGATTGCTTGCATCATTTTGTTTAGTTCTTTTTCTGGAGTTTTGTCCTGTTCTTTCATTTGGGGCAAAATGAAACACCTCATTTTGGCTGTCTCATTTTGTTTGTTTCTATGTATTAGGTAGATCTGCTACATCTCTCAGTCTTGGCAGAGTGGCCTTAGGTAGTAGGTTTCCTGTGGGATCCAGTGGTGTAGCTGGAGCTTCAGGTATGTGCCTTAAGTGGGTTGTGTGTGCCCTCCTTGAGCCTTGATTACTGTTGGAATGTCAGTGATTGGGGTTTACCTTTAGGCTGATTGGCTGTGATGACTGGCCATGACTGCAGTGGCCAAACTCTTATGTGGAGGCTGACCCCAGAGAGTGGGATTAACTTTAATGGGGCTCTGGTGCCTGCTGAGTTTACCCTTTGGGTGTGTCATTTGTGGCACTAATTGGGTGGTGCTCTGGTGTGATCTGAAGCCAACTACCAGATATCTTGGTTTTGGGTTCTCTTGGGAGGTGCTCCAATACAGGCCAATTTTAACCACTATCTATGTCAGCCCAGGGCTACCTTGGAGGTGCTATAATTGATATGTGGTTGATAGCTGTCTGTGCTGGGCTTAGAGGCACCTTGGAGTGGTTATGCTATGAACTGAATCTGACTGCCACTACTGCCAGGTTTGGGGTTGCTTAGCCAAAGGTATAAGGTATGCTGAGGCCAGCTGCTGCTTGTTTCAGGCCTGGGGACCTTTGAGAGATTTTAGGAATGTCCTCAGCTTAGGCTCAGGCAGGCCACTTGTATGGATTAACCTTTGAAAGAGGTTCCAGCTGGGTGTGTGAATTGGGTGAGGTGGGGTTTCAGAGAATCAGCAGGGTGGGTTGAGACAATATGAGTCAGTTTAATAGAGACTCAGGTTGGGTGCCAGCCTGACTGGGTGTGTGGGGAGGGCTCAACCAAGGAACATTGATGCCTGCCAGTACTTCCGCCTGTGCCTGCTGGCTGTGTGGTGAGAGGGCTCAACAAAGAAACAATGGCTCCTGCTGGCACTTGAGTCCCAAGCAGAGCTGCCCCTCTTGCCCTGCAGCCAGACAATTCAAATCCTATCGTATGTCCCTGGCAGTTTTTGAGCTACTGTCCCTTTAATGGGGCTTAGGGCAAGTGTTTGTGAGTGTGTGACTCTGTGCCTGGACCGTTTAAGAGGATGCCTGAGTCAACAGCAGCCCTCTATCTCACCTGACTGAGTCCCTGCTGATTTTCACAGCCAGCTGTTGTGGAGACTGGTGCTTCAGGCTGGGCAGCCCAATGTGGGACCCCTCAACCATGAGGGGGTACCTCTGAAGCCAAGATATTCCTCTTGACTCTTAACTGCCACATGTGTGAGACCAGCCTGTTTCTAATCTCTGCCCCTTTTATAGGTCTGGGTGTGGCTGCTTCTTTATATCCTTATTTATAGGAGTTCTGTTAAGCTAGTCTTCAGGTGGTTCTTAGGGGTGGTGGTTGTATAATTTAGTTGCAATTTTGATGTGGTTGTGGGAGTAGGCAAGCACAACATTTACCTACCCCTCCCTCTTGACCAGAAGTTCAAAGTGAGTTTTAAACATCTATTTTGTCTTGACCTCCTAAACCTTTTTTCTATAGGAATTTCCTAAAGGACCAAATAAGTGATAAAGAAGTATTTTTACGTCTCCATGTTTTAGTAAATTATTACATTCAGAGTAAAAATCTCACGTAGCTTTTTAATTTTTATAAAATCATTGTGACACAAATCAGAAATTTTATAGCCATCCTAAGAATAGTGTGAATAGATGCTTCAATGAACTCTATGGAAATACGGGTTTTACATTGTGATTTTTAAATCTACCTTCTCTGTTAGGAACTTTGGAAATATTATCAATTCTTTAGTAAACTGTTTAGCTTATGGTAGAACATTACATTGTTTTTTGTTTGTTTGTTTGCTTTTTAAGCTGAGCCATCGTGCCACCTGTTGGTAGCTCAGCGGCTGCTCAGCTTGGGCTGGGAATCGAACCGCTGTTGCTCAGAGCTCAGACTCTTGAGTGAGCTCTTAACTAACTGAGCTACTCCGCCAGCCCAGAATGTTACATTTTATAAGAATGAAATAACATGAATGGCAGGATGTCCCTCTACAACCCAAATTAATGCATCTGTAGTTACCTACATTGCTATGTGTAGCTTTAAATGTAAGGTATTCTGGTTCATTACATGCATTCTTTGTGATCACTGTCTTTTAAAAGCTGACTTTGGTTTGAGTTAGAAGGAATACTTTTCTTGTTTGGCAGCTGAATATGAATTTACTTATTGAAAATAAATATGATCTAATGTTTCATTGACTTTTCTGAATAACACAATAATTTGGTCAGCACCACTATCTAAAAAAGCCTGGAAAAAAGCCGGATTACAAGAAGCAATTGCTACGGTGAGGAGGAAGTTATTGGCAAATTCATGTGATTTTTCCATTTAACATACAATTAAAAGTGGGTGTAGATTTGCCTGATACTTGAAATGCTTCTGTATCTCCCAACTTGGTTACAGAGAAATGTTATAAAAGGAAAGGCTGCTGGTGTGTTCTACATTTAACATGTGTTTTCACAAAGAAAACTACTGTCCTTGTGTAGGAACTGCTTCCTACAGTGGCAGCTGGGTTTGAAGGTGCAAGACCAGGGAGCATATTGTGATGTGAATGTGTTCTTGGCACTCAAAATATGAGTATGTAGGCAACAGAGAGAAACAAGGTTTGAAATACATAGCATCAGAAACTAGTCATGTATGAAAGAAACTTCATGAAAGATTTTGTCAAAGTTGAAAAAAATTCTAAAAATTTACTCGGTATTACATATCAGGCATTGTGAAATTAAGAGAAACTTTTAGAATCTATCAGTAGTAAAAGCCCCAAATCTGCCAACCATGCTAGAAGAAAGACTGAATTACTTTTCTCTTCTCTATTTAGAAGAAATGACCTAATTGTTGTCATTTAAAGAGGTGGTCAAAGAGTATGCGGATGAAAAATGTAGAAAACAGTGTTAAAAAGTCTGTCAGGTAGTCAGCTTTTCAAAATGAATAATTCATTATTTCTTTTCTCACCCTAAATAAATATTCACTTTTGTGGCAATTTTCAAAAATTTATAACTTCTCGTGTCACACAAACATGCATCTGCACCTGCCATTCTCATTGAAGCAATTCACCTTCCTGTATAGGCTTTTCCTTATTTCACTCCAGGTCACAACTTACTTCTTATACCATCTCATTCCTTCATTCCTGTCTTTAAATCTGTGATTCTAGTGATGACTGGATTGTGTCAGAACCAAATGTCTGGGTCTATGCTACTTACTGCTTGGGATTTTCATCCCTAGCATATGACCCTCTACCATGTTAATGGCAGTTCATGTGCTAACTTACCATGGCAGTTGTATGTATTTTAAGAGAGCTGCTCTGGAGAGACCAGGCCTTAAACTTCTCTTGTGGTTATTAGTGTGGGAGTTTGGGACAGTGTTAACTGTTACATAAAGGAAAAAAGCACCATGGAGGCTTTTGGAGCCTTGCAAGTCATAACTATTTTCTCTTCCTGTGTTTGTCTCTATTTGGGGGCTAATTTGTTGAGCTGGGATTGATTGATCCAGAACATTGAAATGGAAACATTCAGAAACTAAAGAGGAGGAGAGGGAGAGAGGGATGTGAATGTGTTCTTGGCACTCAAAGTATGTAGGCAGCAGAGAGAAACAGTGGAGAGGGGGAGAAAAGAGAGGGAGAGGGGTGGTAGGAAGATAGGGAGGGAAAGGGAAGAAGAGACTTCTGATTTGCAGATTTGTAGTTGGGCGAAATAAGTAGGTATTAGCTCCCAGGCTGGTAATGGGGACCTACAAACTTATGTGGGCATGGGGCACGATGATACGTCTTTCCTGCTGATTCCATTAGTTAACCTCCCTCAGGAGGTGATTTTACTTTACTGGACTGTAAAAGGTCATTCCTAATAAGTAAAAATTAAGGTAGCAAGATGGCAGTGTGAATGCTGCCAGTTTCATGAGTGATCTGGTTAGATTGTGGCTTATAAAGCTTTTGACAACTATTATAGTAGTTCTTTGGGTAAAGAAAAGCAGAAACCTCAAGTGAAAATCTCCTAGGTGTTAGAAAAAAGTTAATGAAATTTAATTTCTAATATTGAAGGAGGATGGAAAAGTAAATGAAAGCTGTATTGATGTTTTAAAATTTAAGCAGAAAAAGGTTATGTTAATTCAGAGGTTTAATTATATTATCTGGCTCTAGGCAATCTTTAAATTGTGAATGATATGGGATTGGGAGAGTATATTTTTTATAAACTTTATGCCAACAAAGTGTAAGTGATATAAGTAGTAAATGCAGAATAAGTAATTTCCTTTGTGGGAAATCACTATTTTGGCAAATAGGACAGAACTTCTTTGCATATTACTTGTGTAAGGATATCAGGAAGCACTGCTTTTGAAAGTGATTTTAAAATTCTTTTACCAAGTCATGATATTAAGTCACATCGGTAATATGGTAGGTTCCCTCTTTAGAAAACATCTGATTTTGGGGTGTGAGAGTTCAGTAAGGTAAAGTTATTGTTGCAAAACTTCTGCACTCAATCACTCTCCAGCTCCTTGTTAGCTGTGTTTCATAGTACACGGCAGGTACACTCCAGCCTGGTTATTGAGCTTAATTCTATATTTCTACAATTCAAATTTTCCATGTACTGTTTTATCTCACCCCTTATTTTCTTAGTGAGCTCTGTTTGATGTGTTGCAAAAGTCTGTTCATATGTTAGTATCTGTTCTTTGACCCCTTTCATCTGTGAAATGTATTGTCATCTACCTATTTGGATAGGTGTGATTGAAAGTTTTGCTTTGCAAGGCGTTTACAAACTTTTTTCTTTAAATTGCCCAAGTTTAAATAATTAACTCATTTAGTAAGAGGCTAACATGAGAGGGACCCAAGTGTACAAAATAATATGTATATCACCGAGGCTTCAAGGAACAATGACTGTCTCTAGTGAGCTTAAGCCAAAAAAGGGAAATAATTAATTCAAAAGCAGAGGAGTTGAACATTTAAGGTGTTGGGAAGGTCGAGAACCAGAGTGGCTCCAGGGATCTCTATGGTGAGAACCCATGGAGAATCTTCTTAGGGCACTAGATGTGAAATGCCATGACTGCAAATTCCTTTGATCCTGTGTGACTCCACTCAGATTTCAGATCCTATGAGAGAGAGATTGATTGCAAGCTTGGGCCAGAAGTTTCCCCTGGGCGAACTGCAGTGGGAAAGAATCTTAGGATGTCATTGTCTTGATTATGCACTCTCACCCTTGTTGGCAGATCTATAAGGACTCCATGGATAAAAACCCTTAGAAAGAGTAGGGTACTGTTACCAAAATAAAGCAAAAGGGTGGGGGAGGGCAAGATAAATAACAGATACTTATTACAAGTCCACTGCGGCATAACACCAAGACTTGAGTCAATCTCAAAAGAATCGGGTAGTAGATAAAATAATTTACCTACTATAATAGTTTTATTGAGCTGCCATAACAAAGTACCACAGACTGGGTGACTTAAACAACAGAAGTTTATTCTCCTCATGATTCTGGAGGCTGGAAAGCCAAGTAAAACTCCTCTTGGTTTGTAGATGGCTGTTCTCCTGTGATATTTTCACACAGTTTTGATTCTCTGTGTGTCTGTGTCCTAATCTTCTCTTCTTATAAGGATACCAGTCGTATTGGATTAGGACCCATCCATATGACCTCATTTTACCATAGTCACCACCTTAAAGACCCTGTCTCCAAATACAGTTGTATTCAGAGGTGCTGGGTTTCAGGATTTCAACATACGAAATTTGAGGGAACACAATTCGGGCTGTAATGCTTACCTAATAAGTTGTAGGTTAAATGACAGTGTATGTAAGTGACCAGTGTAGTTTTCAATCATTGATAGCTAAAATATTGCTACATAGTCCAGAACATTTGAGTTGACAAGGTGTCAGTTTATTGAGCTGAGTACTCTGATATAAAGATGGCTAAATGGTTGTTCTGGGTTTTAGGAGGCTCAGCATGTATTAGGTATGGCTGTTATGCCTTCTGGTCTTAGTAGAGTGACCTTACATAGTAGATTTCCTGTGGGGCCCAGTGGTTCAGTCTCTCTGGTCACCTGAGCCAGGTGCTCCAGGTGTGTCCCTTGTGTGGTTTGTATGTGCCCTCCTGTTGTAGTTGAGCCTTGCTTGCTGTGTGCACATCAATAGGAGGGATTGATTCTCAGGCTGATTGGCTATGAGGACAGGCTGTGACTACATTGGAGGAGCTATTGTGCAGGGGCTGAACCTATGGAGCAGGATTCACTTTAGCAGGACTCTGGTATCTGACCAGTCTGCCCTTTGGGTGTGTTGTCCTCAGAGGAAGTCAGGTGGCGCTCTAGCTAGGTCTGCATCTGGCCATGGTGTGCTGGCCCTGAGGCCTTCTTGGAAGGAGCCCCACTGCAGCCCAAATTCAGGTGCAGGCTGTGTGCTGCCTGGGCCACCTGGCATGAACCACAAATCAATCTGCAGATGGCTGCCACCCACACTGAGCTTGGAGCTGCCTTGAGAGCTAAACTGCAAACTGAGGCTGGCTGCCACTAGTGCTGGACTTGCGGATGCTCAGCATAAGGTATCGGGCATGCCAAAGCCAGATGCTTCTTGTCTGGGTTTTGTGAACCTTTGAGAGATTTTAAGAAAGTCTGCAGCATGAGCCAAGACGGGCAGCTTGTATGGAAAAGCCACTGGACGCAACTTGAGTGGGCCTGAAAATTAGGTGGGGTGGCATTTCAGGGAATCACCAGGGTGGGGCAACCCATGGTAACCAGGTTGATGGAAACTCAGATATGACTTCTGCCTGTGTCTGTATGCTGGGAGTGGTGAGGGCCAAAGAAAGAAAGAATGGATTCTGCTAGCACTTCTGTCTGGGAGAAAGCTACCTACTAGCCCTTGCTCTGAAGCCAGACAATTCAGTTCCAAACCGTATGTCTTGGGCACCTTTCAAACTGCTATCCCAGCGCTAGAGCTCAGAGCGAGTGAATCTGTCAATGAGTAAGTCCTTGTGCAAGCCATTTAAGAGGAATGCCTGGGACCATTTCACACAGCCACAATCTCACTCTGGCTTTCTCACAGCCAGGAATTGTGGGGACATCTCTCTCCAGCACTGGAGCAATGGGTTGGGGATCCTGATGTAGGGCTGGTTCCCCTTGCTCCTTCAGGGGGACATCCACAGCCAAGATATCCCTCCCAATTTTTAACCACAACACGTGGCAGACCAGCCTGTTCTGCATCTCTGCCCCTCCTACCAGCCTTGAGGTGTCTTCTTCTGTATGACTTTAGTTGTAGGACTTCTATTCAGGTAGACTTCAGGCTATTCTCAATGATGGCTATTCTGTAGTTGTAATTTTGATGTGGTCATGAGAGGAGGCAAGCACCGTGTTTGCCTCCACCGTCTACTCCACCATCTTGACTGGGTATTATATCTTTTAGTACCTTTAAATGACTTGTTCACAGGTTCTCATAGTTCTTATAGGTTGTTTTTTTTTTGTGGGAGGGTAGATTTTATTTTAGATAAGGCCATGCATTTTCTTAAGGAAATCTTTTGTGTATGATATTTCTGTTCCTTAGATTTCTGACATTCATTAAGTTACTTTTCTATGTATTAATGACTAGTAAACCTGATCTTTAAAAACACTCACACATAATATATTAATACATGCTCATTGTAAAAATGAAAACAATATACTGAACTACACAGAGGCAAAAGTCAACATCTCTGTTCACATTGCCCCCCTTTAACTACCACTACCCCATTCTCCTCTTGAACAGCAGGCATGGTTTAAAAGTTTGGTTTGCATTTTTTCTGACCATTAAAACGTTATATTCATAATCATATAAGAACATACACAGGATTTGGGGACATTTCATTTGAACAGAAACAGAATTATAATGTTGTTCTAAGGCTTTTTTTTCTTTCCACTAAAAATATTTTCTGTTTTGGATGGAATTTTAATATGAAATTCTACTACTGCCTCACTTTCTCTCCAAAACTCTTGACTAAGGAACAACAGCCCAATTGATGGTGGGCAAAGTACATGTAATGAATTCTAAAATAGAATAGCTGGGCAAATGCTCACATCTTTAGAAGGAAGGTTTCCCTATGAAATGGCAGTTGTCCATGAGAAAGAGACCTACAAGCCTGAGCAGGGCTTCTTGCTCCCGGCTTCCTGCCTAAGTGCTATTACCTAGCCAGCCTATGGATAAGCACGGCTGCCCTGCCTCTGAGGTCAGGCTCTGCTCTATGAACTAACAACCTAGGAACAGGAAGTGATAGAGAATCCGTGGAAACTATTTTTGCCTTTAAGGAATAGTGGCCCTGCCTCTCGTAAAATTTGATCTGAAAATAAGGCTAATGACACTGGCAAATTTTCTTCTCATGGGAGGCATAAGAATACCTGGAAAATGGGTGGAGAGATGGCCTGGGAGCAGAGGTGGGAATATGCCTTTTCCCATAGTCTGACATGGAAAGATGAGGCAGAATGATAGCAATTTCATCTCCAGCAAACATAGCTTGGAGATCTACGATTTCTGGACACAGAAATTTAAATCATTTAAAAGTCTTATATTATTCTGTAACTTACATTTATATAGGATTTAGAGTTTTAAAAACTCTTTCATAATTTCCCCCCTCATTTTGCTTTTACAACAATGCCATGTAGGGCTTCTTTGATTGATATGGGAGTAAAGCCTTAAGGGGGTCAAGGCGTTTGTCTAGGAATTTAAGATCTATGGATACCTGGTTCAGTTTTCTTTCAACTATAACATACTGCTTTTTCTTCAGTGTTAATTTACTTAAATTAGATGGAAATAATTTGCTACCGTTCAAGTGATTTGTTAAGAACCCCTTTTCTAATTAAGGGCCTAATTTCAGCACTCTGCTGTAAATCTGATTAACAGGTATTTGTTGAAATCTACCATTGACATGTTTATTTTTTATTAGTTTTTAGTTTTTGATTCCTATCTGAACCCATCCATATATTCAGGATAATATTCCATCTTATTAATGTTGTTGGGGCAGCATTTGCCTATAATTATAAAGCTAAAACAAACATTCATTTATCTAGCTCCCTTGCAGCTAAGATATGTGTACATGATCTAGGTTTGGCTAATCTTTTACAACCACCTTATACTTTGAATTGGTAGCTATTAGCCCAAGAAATAGGGACAGAAAATCCTCTCTAGTGGTGGGTGGTTGCCATGGAAGTGTCAGTATCCAGTTTGTAGGAGCAGTAAGGACAGCAGCGGCACTAAAATGCCAATGGCAGCTTTGCGTGTTCTGTGCTCTGGATGATGGTGGTGGTGTCGTCTCTGGTGTTCAGCATCCAGCAGTTGTGGTGCCTTGTTCTGACTGGGACTGTGGTCCTCAATATTGATTAGCCATCTTTATTCCTGCTCAGTGTCTACACCTAGTTCTCCAACGTTACAGTGATTATGTGAGCTCTCAAATAATCTTTCACTTTAAAACTTACATACAGTAAACTCATTCTTTCTGGTAGACAGTTCTATGGATTTTGACAATACATAATAAACTTTTGTACCCACCATCACAGTGATGATAATAGAACAGTTTCATCATGCCTCAAATTCTCTCATGCTGCTTCTTTGTATTCACCCCTCATCTACCCCCAAAGCTTAATCTTTTCTATCCCTGTACTTTTTTATTTCTAGAATCATAGAGTATCACTCAATAACCTTTTAATAATATTTCATTATGATAATATTAATATACTTTAAAATTTTTTAATAAATTTATTTTCTGCTTAAATAATAGAATTTTTTGGATGCTTAACATTAGCTTTGCTCTATTCTTACTGTTTTACATGAATAAACTCATTGATACTCACTGCACTTCTAATAAGTAGGTCCTATTTTTATCCTATTTTACATATGAGAAAGCTGAGGCATATAGAGATTAAGCAACCTGTGTGAGACCACAGAGGTCATGCGTGGCAGAATCAGCATTCAGATGCAGGCAGCTTGGTGCCAGACAGAGCCTTTTAATTCCTCTCTATAGTCTTGTAAATCAGCCAGAATTGGTTTTTGTTCCTTGCAACTATGAACTTGCATGATAGACCTGGTGAGCAAAGGCTCAAAGTATACACTCTGATGAATGTTTCCACTGAGTTGGGGAAATAGACATTATTGAAATAATGTCATCAATGAATGCATAATTACAAATGTAGATAAGTGAAGGAAAGGGTCATAGTCCTTTAGAGTTCATCATACATACACCTGCTCTGGACTGGAAGTCATGGAAAGCTTTCCTGAGAATGTGATACTTTAACAGACCTGAACGTATTACTAGATCTCCATTGTGGGCCTATGGAGCATGCAGTTGGAGCTTTCCAGAGGAAGTCACAGGTGCCAACGCCCTGAGGCAGGAAGCAAGATGGCTGCACTGGAGCATGGAGAGTAAGGGGGAGCCCCACTGCTAGCCAAGGTAGGTGAAGTGAGAAGTTGGTAGGTTGCCAAATTACTCAGGCCCTTGTAAGCCATATCAAGTACTCATGAGGCTTTGCCTCCTCTGGTTCTAGATAACACTGGAGAGTCTTTACTCATCCACACAAAGCAAGACAGTAAAACACAAGGCACTGTGAATAAAGTGCTATGCTTTGTATTCTCGCGGAGCAGGACTTATGACTATAAGATAACAGGCCCAGGATCTCTTGCATGTTGCTTGGAAGGTATTGCTGAACCACTTGCCTTACCTCAAGATGTTTCTGGGAATATATTGGGATCCACTGACGTGCACTAGAGCACTATGAGGTTGGCTTCTGCTCATTGTTAGGCCCAAAGTTGTTACAGAACTTCTCCAAACCTCATGCCTATAAACTGTAGGGAGAACAATACCTTGTATTTGGTGACTTTGAATATTGGTAGTTTTCTCAATAAGCACAACAAAGTTAGCAAATAGACACAATCTCTCCTCTCTGCAGGCTTCAGAGGCCAAGACTTCAGTGAGCCTTGGCAGTGTTATAGTGCAGCATCATTGTATAGATAAGGACAGGTTAACCCAACACAAAAAGACAGGCTAATTTGGCTAGGGTTGCAAAAATAGTGAATGAAAGTGTCAAGACTAATGCTCATGATTTCTGACCTCTAACCTACTTGATGAATATTTTGACACATAAATTTATAAAACAGATGGACAGAAATCATTGTTTAAATGGCTTAATTTAATAACACTGGTGGATGCATTCCTATTTGGTAGAAAATAGATGTAGGCATCCAAGAAACACACAGTTGAATTTTTTCTAGATACTACATGTGCATTTATAGTAAATTAATTTAAAAATCAGTAATAGAGGCCTATGATAAATTGTTCTACTGCTTTTCATAATTTTACATTTGACTAATCTTTTATAATATCCAAATATATGGGCATAAGTTTGTGCTGAGAGGAAAACTTGCATGAATCTATGAACTCAGGAGGACCATAAGGCATTCAAAAATAAGTTAATATTCTGAAGTGTATTAATTCTTTTGACTACCCTGACCAGTTATGATCCTCAGAGACATATACCCCAATTTCGAATCCAATTAAAATGGTATTCACTAGTAAATTAACCCATGTACATTCAAATCTTGATATAAAATGACATAGTCTCAAGACACCAATTAATTAATCAAACATGCAAAAATATGTCAAGAAAATTATTAATCTATCTATTCTGATGTTATATCTCAAAGGTCTTCAAGCCCTTTATATATTGGAAGTATTATATACTACATCAATTCTTCTTTACTTCATTTAAAAGATAACATTGAAAGCATATGTCATATGCTTGTTTTAGATGCAGTGAAAAAATGTTCTTTCAAAGCATATGGTGATATAATTAGGTGTCTGAATACAGCAAGATTGGAAAGAGAACTATATGAGCTAAATTGAACCAATTTACTGTTCTGGTGACCCGCACCCCCAACCCCTTCATCTTCCTCCCACATCAGTATCTTCTCTGGGTTATCATTCTTTTAATAAAGAAAAATCTTATCTAATCACTATGCTGTATACCTGAAACTAATATAATAGTAGATGTCAACTGTAATTGAAAAATAAAAATATTTAAAAAAATTTACAAGTATTTGTTTTATGAAAAAAAGAGAAAAATCTTAAGCGACTGAGAACCAGAAACATCTGCTGTCACCTACCAAAGGCAGGTAGAATTCCAGGACAGCTCGCCCTTCTCTTTCACTGTGTAAACCTATGTGACTCATGTCCCCAGCCTCTCATTGAGGAATTTTGGCATCTCTCCAGCATCACTGACATTTGTGTAATGTTCTGTAACTAAAGTCTGCTTTTATCTGTGGCTTAACTACCTTTCTTCATGCCACCTCATGGATTATCTTCTGCTAATAGTGAGAGGCCTTGCATTTCTTTTTCTTCAGTAAAAGAGTTTGTTTTAAAATGTTTCTTCCTGTTTTGATGTACTCAATCTGTGAAGAAGACAAAAAGTATGGAAATAGATTCTATATGATATAATAAGCATTGGTTACTTGTTATGAGAAATTTAAATTTAAAAATTCATGTTTTGATATCTGGAAAACAAAGCTTCATGGTTTCAGATGGGTTTGGGTGTGATCTTGTATACTGTTTTCTCTAACTCATTAGAATGTACAAACATTTACCTGTGTATTAAGGGTAATAGGATCTGTCACGTTTTAGACAAGCTCATGAGTATATATAAATAATGAACCTTTTGTTTTAGGACAGCAGTGCTTTATATTCCATTGATAACCAGAGTCTGGACTTTTTTTTTTTTTTGAATTTTAAGTTTTTATTTAAAGACATGGCTATAATGAATAATATGTGTTTCTCTTCAGACATATGCTGTTTTCCACTGAATTCGTTGCTAATTGCTGTGGTAAGTTTCACTAATTTTAAGTCCTATTTTTATATCATTTATAGTATGTATTCTTGGTTAATAAGTAAAACTGTCAGTAAACAAATGTGGATTGTATGGCAATATACATAGAAGATAGATGCTATTGAGAGTGATGCCTCTTGATCATTCAATGGATTATTCGCCTTGCTTCTTTGGTGATATTTTCTGTTGTTGCGAATACCTGTGATTTGTCACGGGCTCTGGAGGTGGGTTCCAAACTGTGCACGGAGTTTTTCAGTGCAGTCTGGGCTGTAGTCCAGGCTCGGTGGGCGATACCTCGGGGGCAGGTGGAGAGAGAACTGGGGACATGGTTGCAGGGGGAGGGCACTGATACTGCTGGCCCCTTCAGCTTCAGACCAGAGTCCACACTGGAGGACATGTAAGCCGTCCTTGCCCAGCCTTGGCTGGGCACATTGCCTCCTTTTTCCCTGTTGGTGAATACTGAAGACATGAATGATGTTCTGTATCTTCCCCAGCAGTTACTTTCCGTCAGCTTGCTTTTGTTTTTCTTGCACCTTGTGTCAGAGAAACAGTACTTTCTGAAGTGAAATGTTGTATAATGAGCCAAATCCTATTCCCTAGTGAAATTTTTTGGGTAAACTTTACCTTATCTCAGAATCACCTGGAGGCTTGTTAAAATGTGGATTGCTAGGCCTCATCCCCAGAGTTTTTGATTCAGTAGGTCAGGAATGGGACTGCATCATTTGTATATCAGATGAGTCCCAGGTGAAGATGATGTACTGGTCTGGGAATCACATATGGGGTCTGAGAATGACCGCTGTAGCGCAACTCTCAATATCAGTCCTATGGTCAGTTATCGCTGTCCCAGGGGAGGCAGCAAACTGTTCTATTGCTTATTGAGCTAGGTCCCAACCAGCTCCCAGTCACCCAAGTTCTCCTTACTTTTTTTGCTACAGGGCTTACCACTTTAGTTTCTCTCTTTTAGATTTTCCACTGCAAACAGTGTTATTAAAGGTTTTCTTTATTCTCTGCATGAGGCCTGGTTGTTAAAAAGAGTAACTCTCCTTTTCTTTATTGTGCCTGAAGACAAGCATCCAGGTCCTTTACTCTTTGTGGGTTTTCAACTAATAATTTTGGAAAAAAGAATTTAACAAGATAAATACACTAAAGAAAGTTCCAAAGTTTTCAAATTCTCTCAGCAGTGATCTCTGGTCTACCTTAGTCCCCAACTCCCTTTAAAATGGTAGCTGGAAGCCTCCGTGGAGTTTTCTCTTAGCTTTTGTTCCTAAGGATGGAGCTCAGCAAAGATAAAATTCCCTTCTGGCCTAGCTATGTGGTTTCTTTCCTTCATGAGACCTTACCAAGGAAGAGTGAAAGTATACTTCTTTGAGAATACATCTATGTCTCTGTCTTACTTAAAAATTATTATCCATTTGGTATTTTCTCTCTGAAAGGTAATCAGCTATTTTGTTCTTTGAAATGACATAATGGATGGTAAAGTATGACTTTAGAATCAGGCAGATTCTGATTAAATCCTAATTTTGAATCCTATTAGCTGTGTGATCTTGTGTGTCAAGGGTGAGCCTCAGTTTCCTCACCTATAAAGTGGGAATGCTAATACTTACCATATAAGTATTTACATGAGACAACAGTAACTCAGCATAAAACCTTAGAAATAGGAGTTTTCAATGGTTGGCAGATATTATTAGTAGTAATATTATTAATAAAAATACTAAGTGCCTAAAATGTTAGGAATACTAAATGACTTTCTTCTAAATGGACCCTGGGTAAGATTACAGAATCTCCGATTTGGAGGAGATCTCAGAGGAACCTTCTCTTTTTTAAAAATATATTGTTTTTTATTGTTAGTTTCAGGTGTACAGAACAATGCAATAGTTATCCTTTTCACCCTCACAAAGTAACAACCCCCCTCCTCCCATCTACTGTCCTCCCACCCCCGATATCATGCTTGTCTATTACAATTCCATTGACTCCATTCCTACTCTCTACTGCATGACCCGTGACTATATGTATATATAATTATAGTTGACATACACTATTATTCAACATCAGCTTCAGAAATACAGTGCAGTGGCCAGGCCTCCACACCGACCATGAAGTGGTCTCCCCCACCAGACATGAGTCCGTCTGGCCCCCTAAGAAATATTTACAACATTATTGATTATATTCCCCAGACTGTCTTTTCTATCCCTGAGGCCATTTTTTTTTTTTTTTTTAGCTGAGCCATCCTGCTACCTGTTGGCAGCTCAGCGGCTGCTCAGCTCGGGCCAGGACTCGAACCGCTGTTGTTCAGAGCTCAAACTCTTGAGCGAGCTCTTAACCAACTGAGCCACTCAGCCAGCCCCCCTGAGGCAATATTGTAGTTACCAATTTGTATTGTTTCATCCCTTCCCCTTCTCCTTCACCCCCATCCTCTCCCAACTAGCAATGCTCAGTTTTTCCTCTGTGTCTTTGAGACTACTTCTGATTACATTTCTCATTTATTCAGTTTTTTAGAATCCACGTATAAATGAGATCATATGGTATTTGTCTTTGACTGACTTATTTCACTTAGTTTGAATAATGTTCTCTAGGTCCATCCATATCGTTGCAAATGGTACTATTTCCTTCTTCTTTATAGCTGAGTAATACTCCGTTGTGTAAATGTACCAAAGTTTCTTAATCCAGTCGTCTACCGATGGGCATTTCAGTTGTTTCCAAGTCTTAGCTATTGTGAACACGGCAATGAACATAGGGGTACATATATTTTTCGGATTAATGTCTTGGGTTTTTTTTGATAAATACCTAAGAGTGAGATTGCTGGGTGGAACTTTCTCTTTATCATTGCTTCAGCTATTATTCCTTGAGCACTTGCTATGGGCTGGTCACTGTGCACGCTCTAATCTATAGTCTTTGACGCAACACACTCGATCCTCTGAATAAACACCTATAGAGGCAGACTACTCACTGCTCTAGACTGATCCCACTCCACTTTCAGATTACTTTAATGGTTAGATATTTGTTCTATAATTTAGTAAAATCTGTACCCCTGTTAACTTTCACCCGTGGAATCATTATATGTTAGTCTAGAAAGCAACACAAAACTCATGTCAGTGTGTGACAGTTATTATGAAGTAACTTCCTTTAGGAAGTTTGAAATAAGATTTATTCTTTGAGAGTCAAAATTTAAGAACAATACAAAAGGGGACATTTCAGATATCTATATAGCCATCTTCAATATGTGAATAGTTTCAGGCCTTCAAAACTGAACTCTAAGGGGTTGCAAACTCAGAAGCTCCAGAGAGCTGGACAGTTAAAAGCAGTTCAAAGTCTATAACAGGTCAAGTTTTTAAGCACCATCAATCAGGACTATTATTTTGCTGATTGTTAGATCCAAGTCACATTAATAGCAGAAATATACTCTCTCAGATAAACTAGATCATATTGTCTATGAAAGAAAATTAATACTTGATGTTGTTATGGGTTGAATTGTATCCTCCAATAGATATTCAAGCCCTTACCCCCGTTACCTGTGAATGTGATCTTACTTGGAAGTAGGGTCTTTGAAGATGTGATCAAGTCATGATGAGGTTATATTGGATTAGGGTGGGCCATAATCAAATGACTGGAATCCTTACAAGAAGAGAGAAAGAAAGACACAGACAGACACAGGAGAATACCATGTGACTATGGAGGCAGAAATTGAATTGATTCATCTACAAGCCAAGGAATTCCAAGTATTATATCTACTAGAACCTAGGAAGAGGCAAGGAAAGATCCTTCCCTAGAACTTTCAGAGAAAGCATGGCTCTGCTGATTCCTTGATTTCAGGCTTTTAGCCTCCAGATCTGTGAGAAAATGAATTTCTGTTGTTTTAAGCCATCCAAGTTTGTGGTAACCCTAGGAAACTAATGCAGTTGGCATTGGGGGTGGTGTGTTTGCCTTTAGATAATTAAGGAGGAAATGTGTTGTAGCTACTATTTGTAGAAAGATTGATATGGGATCTTGGCACTTACTCTCTTCCTTGTGCTCATGGTATCAAAGGCCATGCCTCTCCTTTTTGGGGAAGGCAGAAAATTGAGCAGAGAAAAATGAGCATTAAAATCAGATTGAGACTTCAGGCATCAAATTTCATTAAATACAAGAAAGGACAATGGCATGGGACTTACCTTGTCCCTGTCTATATAGCAGTTTGCAACTTCCTTCTTATAAGCCAGCAAGGAAGAGATTCTCCTAGCAAGACGGACATTGCAGTCTTAAACAATGGGTCATATACATGTAATCATGAGCATCCCATTACCGTTACCATATTCTATTGGTTAGAAGCAAGTACTGTCCACATTCAAGGGGAGGGGGATATACAAGGGTGTGAATACCAGAAAAAGGGATCATGGGGCCATCTTAGAGTCTGTGTGCCAAAACCATATGTGTCTACATTTCCCAGATTTTCTTGTACCTAAGGATGGCTCTAAGTTTTGGCTAATGGGAAAACAGCAGAAGTAATGGGTGGAAATTATGGAATCTTTTTTTCTTCCAGCTTTTTATTTTTTCATGTTATTTATTTTGATATTCAATATTATTTTATATTCAATTCAGGTGTACAGCATAGTGGTTAGAAATTTATATAATTTAAGAACTGATCCCCTGACTAGTCTAGTACCCACCTAGCACTATACTTAGTTATTACCATATCATTGACTATATTCCCTATGCTTTACTTTGCATCCCATGACTATTTTGTACCTACCAATTTGTACTTCTTAATCCCTTTACCTTTTCACCCTGTCCCCTAAACCCTCTCTCATCTATCACCCTGATAAATCTAGTACTCATCTGACACCATACATAGTTATTACAATATTATTGATTATATTCCTTATGCTACATCCTATATCCTTATGACTATTGTGTAACAACAAATGAGTACTTCTTAATCCCTTTCCCTTTTTCACCCACCCCTCAACCCTCCTCCCATCTGACAACCATAAAAATTTTCTCTGTATCTTTGAGTTTGTTTCTTTTTTTTTCATTTGTTTTGTTCTTTAGATTCCACATATAAGCAAAATCACATTGCACCTGTGTTTCTCTGTCTAACATACACCACTCAGCACAATACCCTCCAAGTCCATTGATACTGCCACAGATGGCAAGAGCCCATTCCCATCCATGGCCAAGCAATATTCCATTGTATATATGTACCATGTCCTCATTATCCATTTATCCATCGTCAGATACCAAGGCTGCTCCCATGTTTTGACCATTGTAAACAATGCTGCAATGAACATATGCTATCACTTGTCCCCTCAAAGTAGCATTTTGGATTTCTTCAGAAGTGGAGTTTTTGGGGTTTTCTTTGTCTCTTGTTACAGCCTTTGTTTTTATTCTTATTATTAATTTATTTAAAATTAAATTTATTGGGGTGACAATGGTTAGAAAAATTACATAGGTTTCAAGTGTATAATTCTGGAATGCATCATCTGTATATCACATTGTGTGTACACCACCCAGAGTCAGTTCTCTTTCCATCACCATGTATTTGATCCTTTTTACCCTCATCTACCACCCCCTCTACCCTTACCCTCTGGAAACCACTAAACTGTTGTCTGTTAAGAGTTTTTGTTTCTTTATTTGTTTGTCTTGTTCCTTTGTTGCTTTCAGTTTTATATCCCACATATGATTGCAGTCATATGGTTCTCGACTTTTTCTGTCTGATTTATTTCACTTAGCATAATAATTTCAAGATCCATCCATGTTGTTGCAAATGGCAGTGTTTCATCTTTTCTTATGGCAGAGTAGTATTCCTTTGTGTATATAGCACATCTTATTTATCAAATCATCTCTCAAAGGACACTTTGGTTGTTTCAATTTCTTGGCCACTGTAAAAAGAGCTGCATTGAGCATCAGAGCACATATATCTTTATGGATAAATGTTCAGATTTTTTGGGTATATACCCAGAAGAAGGATTGCTAGGTCATATGAGAATTCTATTCTTAATTTTTTAAGGAACCTTCACACTGCCTTCCATAGCATATAGTCTTTGTTTTAAAGTTTATTTTGTCTGGTATACATATTGCCACTACAGCTTTTTGTAGTTTTCATTTTCATGAAATATCTTTTCCCCATTCTTTTACTTTCAGCCTGTGTGTGCCTTTCAGTCTGAAGTGAGTCTCATGTAGGCAGCATATGTAAGGGTCTTGTTTTCTTATCCATTCATCCACCCTATCTTTTGATTGGAGCATTTAATCAATTTACACTTAAAGTAAATGCTGATAGATATGTAGTTATTGTCATTATATTATTTATATTCTTAAATTATTTTTTTCATCTTAAGGAAGTCTCTTTAAGATTCCTTGTAATACTGGTTTGGTGATGATGAACACCTTTAGCATTTTCTTATCTGGGAAGCTCTTTATCTGTTCTTTGATTCTAAATGATAGCTTTGCTGGGTAGGGTAATCTTGGTTGTAGGTCCTTGCTTTCCATCACTTTGAATATTTTCTGTTAGTCCCTTCTGGCCTGAAATGTTTCTGTTGAGAAATCAGCTGATAGTCTTATGGGAGCTCCCTTGTAGGTAACTAACTGCTTTCAAGATTCTCTCTTTGTCTTTAAACTTTGGCATTTTCATCATGATGTGTCTTGGTGTGGGCCTCTTTGGCTTTATTTTATTTGGGACTTTTCTTTCTGGGCTTGTATGTCTATTTCCTATGTTAGGGAAATTTTCGGTCATTATTTCTTCAAATAGGTTTTCAATTCTTTCTTCCCTCTCTTTTCCTTCTGGTACCCCTGTGATGTGAATGTTAGTATGCTTGATGTTGTCCCAGAGGCCCCTTAAAGTATCCTCATTTTTTGGGATTCTTTTTCTTTTTGCTGTTCTGATTGGGTGTTTTCTGCTACCTTATTTTCTGAATCACTGATTCAATCCTCTGCTTCATCTAATCTATTGTAGACTCCCTCTAATGTATTCTTCATTTCAGTTACTATTTTCTTTATTTATGACTGGTTCATTTTTATGTTTTCTATCTACATTTTTATACTTCCTATCTCTTTATTGCAGTTCTCCCTGAGATCATTGAGCATCCTAATAAACAGGTTTGAAACTCTGCATCTGCTAGACTGCTTGTCTCGATTTTTGTTTAGTTCTTTTTCTGGAGCTTTGTTCTGTTCTTTTATTTGGGGCATGTTTCTTTGTCTCCTCATTTTGGCTGCCTCCCTGTGTTTGTTTCTGTGTATCGGGTAGGGCTCTTATGCCATCTGATCTTAGTAGAGTGGCCTTATTATGTACTAGGTGAGACTCAGTGTTGCAGTCTCCCTGTTCTCCAGAGTCGGGTGCTCCAGGTGTGTCCCTTGTGTGGGTTTTGTTTGCCTTCCTGTTGTAGTTAAGCTTTGATTGCTGTTTGCAGGCCAATGGGAAGAAATGACCCTCAGGCTGATTGGTTGTGAGGACTGGCTGTGACTACAGTGGAGGATCTGTGGTGCAAAGGCTGACCCTACAGAGCAGGGTTTGCTATAGCAGGGCTCTGGTGCATACCCAGTCTGCCCTTTGGGTGTGTCATCCTTGGAGGCTTCTAGGTGATGGTCTGGCCTGCTCCAGTGCTGACCACCAGGCATGCCAGCCCTGGGGCCTCTTTGGAGGGGACCCACTGCTGGCCAAATTTAGCCCCAGCCTGTGCTCTGCCTGGGACACCTGGTATGAGCCACAAAGCAATCCAAGCCCACATTGGGCTTGGAGGTGCCTTGAAAGCCAAGCCTCGAAATGTGGAGGTTTGTCACCAGTGCCAGGTTTGGGGTTGCTCAGCCAGAGGTATGGGACATGCTGAAGCCAGATGCTGCTTATTTGGGTTTTGTGAACCTTTTAGAGATTTTATGAAAGTCTGAAACATGAGCTAAGACAGATTGTTTGTATGGAAAAGGCACTGGAAGTAGCTTGGGTGTGCCCAAAAGTTGAGTGGGGCGGCGTCTCAGCGAATCACTAGTGTGGGACAGATAAAAGGTGTTAGCCAGTTTGATGGAGACTCACATATGGCATCTGCCTGCGTCTGCATGCAGGGAGTGGAAGGGCTCAACAAAGAAATAATGGCTTTTGCCAGCTCCGCTATCTGGGAGAAAGATGTTTCTCCAGTCCTCACCCTGAAGCTAGACAATGAGTTCCTCCGTATATGTCCTGGTGCCCTTTGGGCTGAGCCCCAGTACTGGAGCTCAGAGGAGGAGTTTGTCACAGTAAGTTTGTGCATGGGCCCTGTAAGAGGAATGCCTAGGATTGAAGCCACCCTTTGTCTCATTCAGCCACAATCTCTACTGGTTTTCACAGCCAGAAGTTATGGAAACTTGTCTCTCTGGCATGGGAACCCTGGGTTGGGGTGCCTGGTGTGGGGCTGGCACCCCTCGCTCCTCTGGGGGTACCTCCACAGCTGAGATCTCCCTCCCAGTACTTAATGGTTACATTCAGTTATGGGACCAGCCCATTTCATATCTCTGCCCCTCCTACCAATCTCGAGGTGGCTTCTGTATGTCCATAGTTGTAGTGCTTCGGTTCATCTAGACTTCAGGTGATTCTAAATGATGGTTGTTTTATAGTTTAGTTGTAGTTGATGTGGTCCTGAGAGGAGGTGATCACAGCATTTACCTACTCTGCCATCTTCTGGAACTTTTTTTTTTAATAAGGCAGTTTCTTGCCATCCACTCTTCACTCTTTCCCCCTTCCTGCAAATGACAATGGGATCTGATGCTAGTGAGTGGTGTTGACCCTGCAGATGAAGATTACTGTAGGGGTGATAGAGGAAAAACATAAAAAGACTTCATCCCTCCATAACCCTAGAGCAGAGCCACTTTGCTAGCCCTGAAACACTTACATCTGGACTGTCACATGAGAGTGAAATAATCTTTGTTTCTATAACTATATTTTGGAGCCTCTTTGTCACAGCATCTTAACTTACACCTAACTCACAACAGTTTATTCTATAGATATACTATCTCAACATGGTGGACCAGCCACATGGCACTCCATGAATTATGGGAACCTCTCACAGACCAACCTGAACTGGAGGATAGGATGCATAGACAAAGAGCAACATGTATTCACTACAAAAAAGTTCACAAGATTTTATATAAATGAAGAAATGTATCACCTTAAAAACAAACTTTTGTATAAAAGAAAGACATTACCTAAAAAACAGCTTATAGTAAAAACCACCAAATTCTAATGTTAAGTTAATCTTCTTGGCATTTTTAAGGGTTAGAAAATAATGAATTTAATAGGTAACTATTCTAGTTATCTATTGCTTCATAACAAATTATTCTACAACTTAGTGACTTAAAAC
>NW_017731407.1:94910-98968 GCF_001890085.2 Hipposideros armiger | reverse complement strand
ACTCCTGGCAGCCCAGCTCCAGGTTGAATGTAGCTCAGCATCTTAGCTGTAGAGGGCAGTGTCACTGGCCCTCATATGTGGGATCCGAACCGGGGCCCTCTGGTGTCCCAAGACAACTCTTAACCAACGTGCCCTCGCCCGGCCCTTTTATGTTTGTTTTTTTTAACTCAATAGCCACTTAATACATATTTTGGTACCTACTAGAAAAAAGATACCATACTAGCCAGTTTAGAGGGTATGTAGACTAATGAGATGAAAACCCCACTCTCTGGTAACTGGTGTTCTACATTCTGGTCTTGATTCCTTTAGGAAACACATTCTTTTAACAAAGCTAGAATATCTTCTCCGTGCCAGGAGCCAGGTATGGGTATGTGGTGGAGTGTGGTTGCAGGTCCCTCTCTTGGAACTCCGTTCAAATCATTATGAGTATGGCCCTCCGTTTCTCCTCAGCTTGTGCGTAGAGAGCTGGACGAGCAATCCCCAAATCTATGCGGAAATAGTAAGAGCAGCCTCTTACAGAATGTTTATTTATACAATGTACTTTATAAATATGTATAATCTTATTGAATTATTACAACAATCCTAAAAAATGGGTACATTTATCATTTTTATTTTATAGATAAGGAATCTTAAGCACATACAGATTAAGCAAGGCCTGTGGTCACACAGTGGTAGGACTGTGGTTTAAGCCCAGATCATCTCATGCTAGAAGCTGCGTGTTTAGCCGTACCCCACACTGCTTCTGTGTGTGGACATGGCACCTTCATGAAGCTCCTTCCAACTTCATCATCCAAAATAAACACTCTTGAAGGAGGAGTGAGTGGAGGGAGGGGCAAGCAGAGGCCAGGAGTGTTCCTCTCTGTGGAAGGGTTTCCTACCACCAAGCAATACTACGGTTAAAAACGTCCTTTGTGAAAGNTTTGTTTCTATAACTATATTTTGGAGCCTCTTTGTCACAGCATCTTAACTTACACCTAACTCACAACAGTTTATTCTATAGATATACTATCTCAACATGGTGGACCAGCCACATGGCACTCCATGAATTATGGGAACCTCTCACAGACCAACCTGAACTGGAGGATAGGATGCATAGACAAAGAGCAACATGTATTCACTACAAAAAAGTTCACAAGATTTTATATAAATGAAGAAATGTATCACCTTAAAAACAAACTTTTGTATAAAAGAAAGACATTACCTAAAAAACAGCTTATAGTAAAAACCACTAAATTCTAATGTTAAGTTAATCTTCTTGGCATTTTTAAGGGTTAGAAAATAATGAATTTAATAGGTAACTATTCTAGTTATCTATTGCTTCATAACAAATTATTCTACAACTTAGTGACTTAAAACAACAGGAATAATTTTATTTTTTTCTCTCATGATTCTGGGGGGTTAATTGGGCTTAGCTAGGTGGTTTTTACTTGGGGGTCTCCATTCAGTGATAGTCAGATAGTGCCTGGGGATAGTTCATCTGTAGACTAACTCCTTCACTTGTGTGTACATTGATGCTGGCTCTTGACTATGACATCAGCTTGGGCTATTGACCAGAACACCTTCACATGATTCTCAATGAGGTCTTTTCTCTTCCTCATGACATGGTGACTATTTCAAGAGGGAGTGTCCCAAGGCACCATGGTAGAAACTGTATTGCCTTTTACAACCAATTCTCTAAAGTCTCGTCACTACTACCATAATCATAGGCCTGCCCAGATTCAGGGAGAAGGGGACATGTACCCTCTCAGTGGGAGGTGTGACTTCTCAAGGTCACATTGCAAGAAGAGCACCTGGAATGGGAGGGCTTGTTGTGGCCATGTTGGAAAGTACTATCAGCCACAGTCCACCCTTTGGCCATAACAATTTAAATCCCTCCCACGTACAAAGTATACTTATCCCTTCTCTTTCCCTGAGTCTCATTATATTATAGCATTTTCTCAAAGTCCGGGATTTTGTCATTGAAATTGGGCCCACATACAGGTGAGGTTTCTTGAATGTGGTTCCTTGGATACATCTCCTTAAGTCCTCTTCCTCTCAATTTGAAGACCTGTGAACTAAAGAGACAGACTATCTTCCTCCCACACCCCAGCATACTACTGTGGGATAGTTCACTGAGGGTAAATAAGAGGAACGGAGTGGTGACTTATAGCATGTTGCCAGAGCCTGGATTAGGACCCAGTCCACCTGCCTGGCAGGTGTTTCTCATGGCCTTTGGCTCCACCGTCTGGTCTCCTGGCTCTGCCTTCAGTCATCCTTTTTTTTTCCCCAATAAAAAATCTTAAGTTTGCAGTTGAGTAATCTTCTCAGCCTGCTTCCTGCCTATAAAACCGTAGGAGTTCAAAGTCCTCTTCTTACTCAATATTTGTCCTTTTTAGTCCAAGTTGTCAGTGGTTCCACCAGAATAATTCTCTTAAAAACATTGTATGTTTTTGTGTATTTAAATGTATCACTTTATAATCCTATGTCTTCAATCTAAGCCCTTCTCTACCTTGGGCTCAGCGTGACACTGCTTTGAGACGACATCCTTAAGATTCTTAAAGGCTCACTTATTTAACAGAGGATTCACAAAGCATGGTCTGAAGATCCTTAAAAAGCTTTGGCCTGATTGGAGGGTTCTATTAGGTACCACATTAGATCTTTCTAAATTCTTAACAAAAAAATTTACCATTATATGTCCTCTGTTTCATTTTTAGACCCTGTCTTCATGCCAGTGCACTGGGTTTCATCTCTGCCCAAAGGCTACCTTTAATTTTAGAATCATTTGCTGTCAAGAGAGGCTGGGAATAAGAAATAGTTTTATTTTCAAACCCAGCAAGTCTTAGCTTCTCTATATTTACCAATTCATTCTTTAGCTTATCTCTTTCTTTTTACATTTTATCATAGGCAGTGAGAAGAATCCAGGTAGCAATTGCAATATTCTGCCTGGAAAGCTCCTTAGCTAGATATTCAAATTCATTAGGTATATTTCCAATTTTTCACATTAACACAGGTAACAGTGTTGCCAAACTTTTCACCTCTACATAATAGGCGCACTTTTCCTCTTTCTTCCAGTGACATTTCCCTTATTTTGCTCGAGCCCTTGCTGACTGTCTCCTTGAAGCCCTCTAGGCTTCCACTGATACTTTCATGGAGGCTCTTTAGGTTTACACTAATAGTCTCCTCAATGTTTTCTTCCTTTTTGTTTATAACCTGGTCCCAAAGACAATGCTATGTGTCTTAGGGTTTTGTTACAGGTGCCAAAATCTTTCTTAATTATCTAAGGGTATATAAAAAAAATCACTCCAAGGCATAATAGCTTAAAACAACAACGATCTGTTTATTATTACCTCTTGTGGTTCTAGGGTAGACTGGGCTCAGTCAGGAAGTTCTCCTTTGAGATCAGTCTTGTGGTGGCAGTCAGACGGTGGCTGGGGCTAGGACCTCAGTTCAGGCTATATTTGTGGCCATGTTGGAAATTAACATCCGATACAGTATCTTAAATAACAATCTATCAGGTTAGTTTAAATTTTAAGTCCTATGCAGAAACCCTCAATGGTTATTTATAGCAGAAAAAAGAGAAATTACTGAAAGTGTGTAGTGTAAATTATAGTATAGAATGTCAGGAAAACCAGACTCAGAAAATGGGAATCAAAAGTCAGTAGGAGGAAATAACAAGGTCGCACTGGATGAAGGGTGAAAGAGGAGAATGACATAATCACCAGAGGAGTAGAATCTTCCCTGGCTCTTACCTTGAAATATGCAGGTGATGAGAAAGTGTGCCCACTTTGGGGAAAGCCTAATGACTTCATGATTTTCTGCATTTCAATTTTGAATTTGTTGCTCCTTTCATTGTAACAACCACCCCATTATCTCCCACTGTTAAAACCTACTCATCCTTAAAGAGTCAACTCAGATGCCAATATTCTATAATGCTTTGCTGGGTTTGCCAATTAGAATCAATTTCTCTGTCCTCTAATAGTGCACTGTTCCTTCCTTTTGTGAAACTTATTGCACAGTGTTTAGCATTAAAGTGTGTGTTAACTTGCCTTATCAACCTAACCAGGTATAAGGTACTTGAG
>NW_017731407.1:91269-92887 GCF_001890085.2 Hipposideros armiger | reverse complement strand
AAGTATATGTACAATAGAAGCTTATACATTTGAAAATAAAATTTATTTAAGAATGTGGTAGTCAGCCTTTAAGATGACCCTCAAAGATCTTCACTTCCAATATTCAAGACTTTTCAGTCCCCTCCTGTATTGTACCAAGTTTGGTTTGTGTGACTAATAGAATATGGTGGGAGTGACAGCGTGTGACTTCCAAGCTAGGTCCTAAAAGACAGTGCTTGCTCTCTTGGATCGGTCACTTTTGGGGAATTCAGCTATCATGTAGTGAGGACATTTAAGTAGTTTTCTAGAGAGTTCCACATTAAAAGGACTGATAGCTCTTGTCAAAGAGTCAGTGGCAACTTGCCCATCACATGAGTGAGCCATCTTGGAAGTGGGTCCTTCAGCCGCAGTTCAACCTTAAGATGACTGCAGCTCTGGCACCTAAATTGTGACTTCATGAAAGACCCTGAGCCATAACTGCCCAGCCAAGCCACTCCTAATTTCCTGACCCACAGAAACCTCAAGATAAAAAATTATTATTGTTTTTTTAAGCCATTAAAATTGGGGGTAATTTGTTATACAGCAATAGATAACTAATAAAAGGAGATGTTTGTTAAACTTGCATTATGCAAATATAAGGCAAATAACTGAGATGAGATTGAGGACACTGTTAAGATTTCTTTAATTAGATAACCATAAAGCTCAAAGCTCATAGTGCAGATATTTTTCCAGTAAGTAGTATAATTGTCAGTAACTAAGTAGAAAATGTGTTGGACATAGATTTGGCAAAGAAATCGTTGTTTTTTTACTGTATGATGACTTGAAGATGGGTACCATACTTTACATATGTTCCACTGTGACAGCTAAACTTATTTTTCCATTAGCAACTTTTGCAACAGGTTCTACCACTATACATTAAATATATAGCTCTATTGATAAAAAAATGATGTGTCGACTTATAAATAAAAATATTTCAGCAAAAATATTATTTTATTATTTTGAAAGTTCAGCATCATAGCAAATGATGCATGGGTTTTTATGACATTGCTGGATGTCTCTCCATATGGAAAGCTGAGTGTGCACAGGCGTGGTAATGCATGCATCACCACATATTCACTAATGAAGCAAGGTAAAGAAATAGAAAAGCTTTTCATTCCCTGAACATGCAGCTGGTGTTTGAAGCCAGATGTAAAGCCACTGATGTTCTTGCCAAGTTCTCAGGATCATGTCATGACTTATTTAAACTCAGACAATCAAGAACACTTGGATTTTTCTAAAAATAGTCAAGTTTGAGAGAGAGTAGTAGGTGAATAGAAATACATCTTTTAAAATAAACCATTGGCTGTGTATTAAATATGAAATTCTTATTTACATCTTTTATTATTTCTCTGGAGGTTATTGTGGTTTTCCTCTGAAGAAAGAGTTAATGATTCCACATTTGAATCCCTCAACTCCTACAGAATTACTTTATAATGAGGCACATAAATTCACTGGAGCTGTAATTGAAAAAAAAAATCTATGTTCTTTTGAAACAAATGTTGCAGATGCCTATCCAAAATGGATAGTAAATGGCATGTCTTTTTTTAATAGTCTCAAGCATTTCCTTTGGTACTTTGTAATTTATGAAATTAGAATTGAT
>NW_017731407.1:86188-88229 GCF_001890085.2 Hipposideros armiger | reverse complement strand
AATAACTTATAATATATTTAACCAGTGTTTACTTTTGGACATTTAGTGTATAGTTACTTTGCTATTAAAAATAATGTGTCTACAATGGAATTGTAACAGCTATATATGATGTTAGAGGGGCAACAGATAGGGAGAGGGGGTTATCACTTTGTGAGGGGTGAAATGTCTAACTATTCATTGTTTTGTACACCTGAAACTAACAGAAACAAAACAAAACAAAACAAAAATAATGTTACTAAACCTTTATACACAGTTTTTTATATCCATGATTATTTACTATGACTATATTTCTAAAACTAGAGTTAATGCTTTAAAGGTAAAATATTATTTTTTCATGTTAGTGGTAATAAAATATAAATTGTTGAAATTTATAATTTGATATAATTCACACTGTCTTTAAATTCTATGGGAAAGAAATAGTTTTCTCTGATTTTATGGATTTCTAAATTCCACTTTTCTCTCTGTTTACTTAATTTCCTTGCATGGACAGTGTTTTCCCTAAGAGCTGAGGAGGAGGCTGAAGAAGACCAACTCCATGGCAGGGGTTCCACAGTGCAAGTAAGCTTCACAGAGATAGAACATAGTTGCAGAAAAGCAAGTCGAGGCCAGAGTCCAAATAGACAAATTCAAGACTCTGTTCTGTTATAAATTAGGGAAAATTAAAAATTAGGGAATCTGGGGGAAGATAAAGTGAAACTTAAGGAAGTAGAGGACATCTGAGCTGATGCCAAAACCTGTGTGTGTGTGTGTGTGTGTGTGTGTGTGTGTGTGTGTGTGTGTGTGTGTGTGTGTTGGGGATTGGGATATGCTTCAGGTGGGGAGATTGTATTACAGGGAAAAGAAATGACAGAGTTAGGGTAGTAGAGTGTGGTGGGGAGTGGGATTATAGCCAGCATGGCTGGTGCCCAGAAAATAGGAGAAGGTAAGATTGAAAGGCAGTTTGGGGTACACTTGAAAGTAGATTAGGATATTTTTGTACAGTAGACTGGAGGGAATCACAGAATATTTCTGGTAAGAATAGTGACCCATTCAAAGCAGAAGCTACCTGCCAGATGGACAGTTTGGAATAGTCAAGGGGCTATTGTCAGGGAGCCAAGTATGAGGTCAAATCCAAATTAGAGATGAAGCAATGGGAAAGAAAGCAGCAGAGAGTTGTAACAAAGTACTAAAGGAAAAACAGACTCAACTTGGTGTTTAATTAGATATGATGGGGGTGGGTGAGGAATGAGGCGAGATGACTCATGTTTGGAGCCTGATAGAACAAGTGTACCCTTAACAAACAAGGAAATCAGCAGAAACTGGTTCTTGGGGAAGTTTAATTTTAGAAATTTAAAGTTTGAGGTGCTGCCAGGGCACCCAGATTTAACCCCTTTATTGGATCTTTTCTTTCTGGGGATAACAGGCAAGTCCATTCCATTATCAGCGAGCTCTGCTGTTAACCAATCGCCTACCTAACTTTCCCCTGTGCGATTCAAGAGACTGGAAAATCTGCAAGACAAATACATTTTTCCTTGTTAACACTGGTTACTTCTCACACTAAAATGTCAGTGGGTCACTAATGGCAACTCATAATGGTTCTTTTTACTAGATCTTACCAAAGATGCCTTCCATACTAGCAGTAAACCTGTGGATTAGAAGATCCAGTTTTACCAGCCAATACAATTATATAGCTATGTAAGTGAAACTGGAATTCTGGGAGATGACAGGGCTAGAGAGAGATGGAGTGATTAATTTGTGAGTTATTTGCATGGGAGTAAGTGGAAAAGCAGTAAAGCAGTAGATTTTCTGTGTATATGCTTTAGCAAGTTCTGTTTTACAGTTCTCATTTTGTTGGTGTCTGGCTGTGTCTTCTAAGATAGATCACAGTGTACCAGGACACAGTGAGTCATTCTGTGCTATTTTCTTCCTCAGCTCTACTCTGCATTTGTCTCTAATCAACTTCCTCTTATCTCTAACCATTTTGCCAGTGTTTCTGTCCAAGCATTTCTCCTGTCTCCACCAAGGTCAGAGAAAAGGGAAATAGGCTGAAATCACCATCTCA
>NW_017731407.1:80626-83258 GCF_001890085.2 Hipposideros armiger | reverse complement strand
CTGCTCATTGTCTTTTTGGCATTAAGTTGTATGAGTTCCTTATATATTTTGGCTATTAACTCCTTATCAGATGTATCATTGGCCAATATCTTTTCCTATTCAGTACGTTGTTTTTTTGTTTTATTGATGGTTTCCTTTGCTGAATAGCAACCGCTTTTTGAGTACTTACTATGTGGGAAGCTCTGTGTTAAACACTGAATATTAACCTGTTTAATTTTCACTATAGCATCAGGAGGCAAGTTCCATTATCTCTATTTTATGAAGCTTGGATAAAAGTAACTGGCCTAGTGGCAGCCTGTTGAAGTATTTGACACCAAGGTCTGTACTCCTAACTATACTATACTACCTCGCTGTGGACATCTAAATTCTGGTGTCATATTTTGAAAGTACAATATTCAAGCTTGAGCACTTACTCTTATATGTGATTTTAAGAATGACTGTGAGATGGCAAATATTGCAATTGGAGTGGAAAAAGATTATGGACTTGGAACTGTGATGTAAGTATACCATGGATCGAGGCACCTAGGGACAGCTCTTCTTCCTTTCTAGAACATTGGCCAAGAACCTGGTCTCTGGAATCATATTTCCTGGTTGTATCCACTGCTCTGCCACTTAGTAGCTTTGTGATCTAGGGCAGGCTCAGGTTCCTCATCGGTAATATGTGGATAACATTATGCCATTTTATGAGTTAAATGGATGTAGGTTTTTTAAAATAGTGGTCGACACTTGGTAAGCACTATTTTTTTATTATTATTATTTTTAAATTTTTTTTAGCTGAGTCATCCTGCCACCTGTTGGCAGCTCAGCGGCAGCTCAGCTCGGGCCGGGCTCGAACCGCTGTTGCTCAGAGCTCAAACTCAGTAAGCACTATTAAAATATTATTAGTATTTCTGTGTCCTTCACTTTATCTCTCTCTTCTGGCTGTCTCCATGAGTGCATAGTTGTTCTCTTGCTATGGGATGCATAGATTTACTTAAAGATGTGATGCCTATCTCCAGGATCATAATCTGCTTTTGTGGTTTTTAATAAAAGGAAAAGTTGACTGTCATTCTTAAATTTCTTCCATCTTCAGAAATAATTATTGCTTAATAATTCATAGGATTAATAATCTTTTAAGTGTTTAATTCTGACTTCAAATTTATGAAATTGAAACATGTTAAAACATCAGTGTTAACAAAAGTCAAACATATTGAGTGACCCAATTGGCCTTATATTTAGTCATAATTTCAGATTTGAAGTAAAAGAGAATTTAAAATATGTGGCTATAGAGAATCTTTTATATTTTTGTGCATGTGTTGTGAGTGAGGTAAATGGTTAGATGTCTTAGCCTTTTTGCCAAGCTTAAGGAATAGTTAATAAAGTTATGTAAAGAGCATCAAACTTCTCAAGAGAGAAGTGTTATATTAATACCTGCCTCACAGTTATGTTCTCAGAGTTAATGATAGAAAGTTTGTAAATTGCCTTGGTACTCCCAGTAACATCCTGATGAATTATCATTTTGTTTTATTGCAAGGAGCTCTAAGTTACACAGAATGCAAGTTAAGGGTGAAATAATATCCCAGTCTTTATTTTGCAATCGGAAGTACATAAAATAAAGAAAAAGCATTTTGTTCTAAGTGTGAGTGGTAGAGTTGATCATTTATATATTTTCTCTCTATATTATGTTGGGGAGGGGGGGAATTATAATGCACAGTTTAATCAAGCACCCATAATTTCAGTATATAATGGCAGAAATAGTGATTGTGATAGAGAACTTTAAAGACACTAGTATTCAAATGTTTAAAAATTAAACCTCAGTTTTAAAAGAGTCAAATCTTTTTTATATGATTACTATTAAGTTTGGCATTTTTGAGACATGTCTTAAATCAATACCTGTAATACTTACAAACATCAGTAGGGAGAATAGTATTGTAAACACATATTCTTGCTGTAGGGTACATTTTAAATGTCTAAACACTAATCAATATAGAGAAATTAAGTATTGACTAAAATAGGTTTATAATAAGTAATTATTGGTTTGCTCTTTTAGAAATTAGACATTTTCACTTTGGGAATAAAGAGTAAATTTACTGTCATGAAATTAAAGTGTTTTTGACCTTTTTGTACAACTTTCCTCTCTCTATGAAATGATTAGGTTTAAATATGATTGCACAGCTGTATTATGTTGCAAGCATCAATTTTTAATTATTATAAGGTCAATGCTAGAACAAATGTGATTAGTACAGCACCTCAGTGCACTTATTTACTTTCCACTCAAAAACCACCCTGTGTTTACCAAAACCAAACTGAACCTCTCTCTGCTGATATGACTAATTAGATTTATGTCAGATCTCTTTTTACCCTTCAGTACTCATTCTATGTATGTTATTTTGTTGATTCTTTCAGTTTTTAAAAATATAAATTGCTTTATCTCTTCCTTTCATAGCAGGATAGTTATTTTCCTGTGTTTGTGTGTATATGTCTCTGTGTGTATAATCATAGATATTAATAACTTTACAATTCTCCTGCCTGTATAACATGGTATCTTAGTCAGCTTGGGCTGCTTTAGCAGAATACCATAGATGGGGTGTCTTAAACAATAAACATTTATTTCTCACAATAAACATTTAGTTTCGGAGGCTGGGAAGTCCAA
>NW_017731407.1:70354-71446 GCF_001890085.2 Hipposideros armiger | reverse complement strand
GTCTTGGGTAACTAGTGGTTGTTGATTTAACACTCAGTAATAATTATCACTTCTAACAAATACCAAAGGACATAATATGCATAAATATAAATGCAGCCAGAAAATTATAATGTACCAGTCAAAGAAAACTATTTGTTTCTGAAAATCCAATTTCAATGGGAGGATGAAAGAAAATTTATATTATTGAATAAATAGAACACTGATGTAAAGCAAATTTTGTATAAGCTTACACTATGAGGTGCTATCATAAAAACCATATGGCATCTTTCAGAATCTATTAAAAGCCATGACATAAACAATAGGGGGAATTGGAAGTCTCTTCAAAATCTACTCTGTGTAGTCATGTCATGTCCAGGAAATCTGGACAGTAGGGATAGCAATTATTTTTTCCAAGCAAAATAAATACTCTTCTCTGTTGCCAAACATTTGTAAGAAACATAGCAGGCAAAAGGTGAGGTAAAGAGAAAAAAGCAAGAGAACATTTATTTACGCTGATTTAAAGAATGCTGAGTGTAATAATTATTACAGTAAAAAGGCAATAATTAGACTTGCTTTCAATATTGAAAGCAGCAACCTTCTCTAATTTCTCAAACACATTTAAAAATGAAAATATAGGCACCTAAGAAAGTGATTTGATTAAAACTCTTCACTTTAGACATGGGTAATTACCACAATAATTTTTTATTGCAGTCTCTTTGAATATTATTTATTTAATTTTATGATGCCTGTCACCAACACACCTGACTCCTAGAAGTTGATATGGTAATACACTTATCATTAGTGTTTACTGATGTGTGAATTAAACATTGGTATAAAAGATGCTTCACATAGTCATGGAAATGTTAATTAAATTGGCATGTATAAAATGCTTCTTTTAAATTAAGCATTTAGAATAAAAATATTACATATTAGGAGATTCTGACTCATGCATTTTGGGGTAGGTTCCCTCATAGAGTTATCAAATAGGTGTCTGTTTTTCTCATTAAGTATTTTAATACAAACCTTGCATGTAATAAGGTAATATTAAAAGATGATTTATGGAAAGATAACTCATAAGGCCAAAGGATGATGAACCTGTCAAAAAGAGCTAGT
>NW_017731407.1:66057-67259 GCF_001890085.2 Hipposideros armiger | reverse complement strand
AAGACAAGGAAAACAAACACATGAGCAAAGGAAGGAAGGAAGGGAGGGAGGGAGGGAGAGAGGAAGGAAGGAAGGAAAGGAGGAAAGAAAGAAAATTTCTCAATGAAAAATACCCTGAAAGATGTAAAAGTGTGTGTGTGTGTACATATGCATAAAGAGAACCATGGGGCAATGGTAACTAAAGTGTTAATGGTGGATGTTGCAGTGTTGTGGAATTTCTAATAATTTTTGCTTTCTTCATTGTGGTTTTCTGTATTGATTAAATTTCATTTACAAAGAACATTTATAATTATATAAGCAGAGCAACAGCTGATGCAGTTGTTTTGACTGGAGGGCAGTCAGACCTGAGGGATAAGAAGAGGATAAGGGGAGGATATTACATGTGCACAAGAAGATACTAGGCTACTATGTAATGCAGCAACTTTTAATAGTTTTGTCTTCCTAACAATTATTGACATGCTAAGAAAAATTAGTTTGTTATAGAATATGAAGCTTTTACTTGTTTTAATTTTTTTAGTGTTTGTAGAAAATGAGGGATAATCTTATAGCTCAGGGAGGAACACAGTTTTTGCTGCTTCTGTAAATGTGATGGTCTTGTACTTTGTCAACTAAGCTTGGTCTGTGTTTCACACTGTTCTTTTCCCTGTTTGGTTCTGGGTTGGAGTTGCCACTTGAGAAATGTGAATGAGATTTGGGGGTAAAAGTGAAGCAGCAGATATTACACTCTTGATATATGTACCCAATGAACTTATGAATCTGGGTGAATAGATTTAAACATTGCCAAATAGATTTTTTTTTTAGTGCCGGTGATAAAACAAATGAGAAGAGAGATATGAACCCAAGAAGCAACTGTTTTGAATAAATTTAGAGAAATTTAGGGAACAGTTTTAAGCAAAATTAGAGGAAATATAAAAAAGACAGGACTTTTTGTGTTAAAAAAAAAGTTTCTTTCTTTCAGTCTCCTAACAAAAGATTCTCCAAGTCAGAGTAAAGATCAAATCCAGGATGGTACAAATAAAGTTCTCGAGAGTCTGCCTCTAAGACCTTTTGTTGTAACCTGAAAAAAATATAAGAGTGTGCTTAATAGGACTTCTAAGAATAGTCTGGTATGCCTTTCTGCTAAAAATGGGGTTCCTGAAGACTCTTGAAAGTGTGACTGTTTGATATTTTCAACTAGACAAAAAGGCTTCTAAGTATCTTAA
>NW_017731407.1:43484-64032 GCF_001890085.2 Hipposideros armiger | reverse complement strand
AGAGAATTTTAAAAGTAGTAAGATAAAAGCAGTTAGTTACCTACAAGGGAGCTCTCATAAGACTGTCAGCTGATTTCTCAACAGAAACTTTGCAGGCATGAAAAGATTGGCACAAAATAGTCAAAAGTGATGAAAAGCAAGGACCTACAATCAAGACTACTCTACTCAGCAAGGTTATCGTTTAAAATTGAAGGCAAAATAAAGAGGTTCCCAGAGAAGTAAAAGGTAGAGGATTTTATCACCATCAAACCGATATTATAAGAAATGCTAACGGGACTTCTTTAAGAAGAAGAAGGGAAAAAAAGGACATAACTATGAATAATAAATGACAATTACTATGTACCTTTCAATAATCACTTTAAATGTAATTCAATTGACACGTTAAGCACCAAGCCTGTTTTGTCTTCCTTTCCATTTAGCCTGCGATATCCAATTTCACCGATATGCTTTCTCTTCAGTCAGTTGTCTGTGGTTCGTGTTCCAGTGTAGTTTAAAAAATTTTTCTTTACCCGTAACAGTGACAATGTCAGTAGAAGAAACCTGTGAAAGCAATTCAAGTGAAATTAGTTTTCCTAATAGAAGAATGTAATTTTTTAAATTGTATATCGTCAATCACCAGTGATTGACGCAGTACGAACGGAAATTATAGTGTCAGTCACCAGTGACTGACATGGCGCTTAACGTGTTAAATGCTCCAATCTAAAGAAATATGGTAGCTGGATGGATAAGAAAATGAGACCCATATATATGCTGTCTTTACAAGAGACCCACTTTAGATTGAAAGACACACATAGGCTGAAAATAAAGGGATGGAAAAAGATATTTCCTGCAAATGGAAATGAAAAAAAGCTGGAGTAGCAATACTTATATCAGACAAAATAGACTTTCAAACAAAGGCTATGCTAAGAAACAAAGAGGGAGATTTCATAATGATAAAGGGATCGATGCAACAAGAGGACATAACCCTTGTAAACATTTATGCAACCAAGATAGGATCACCTAAATATATACAACAAATATTGGCTTACCTAAAGAAAGAGCTTGACAGTGATACAGTCCTAGTAGGGGATTTTCACACCCAATTGATAATCAATAAGAAAATCAATAAGGAAACAGTGGCCTTAAATGACACACTAGATCATATGGATTTAATTGATATTTTTAGAGCATTTCACCCCAAAACAGCAGAATATATATTCTTTTTAAGTGCCCATGGAACATTTTCCAAGATAGATCACATGTTATTCCACAAAACAAGTCTCAATAAATTCAATAAAATTGAAATCATGTCAAGTATCTTCTCTGACCACAATGGTATGAAACTAGAAATCAGTTACAAGAAAACAATTGAAAACCCCCCAAACACATGGATACTCAAAAACATGCTACTAAACAATGAATGGATCAACAATGAGATCAAGAAAGCAATGAAAAGATACCTTGAGACAAATGAAAATGAAACACAGTGACTCCAAACCTATGGGACACAGCTAAAGCAAGAAACAAAGCTCAAAGTGAGGGAAGTAAATAATAAATAGAGTGGAAATAGAGTCTGAAGTAAAATAGTACAAGAGATCAATGAAACTAAGAGTTGGTTCTTGAAAAGATAAACAAAATTGATAAACCTTTAACCAGATTCACGTGAAAGGAAGAGAGACAATTCAAATAAAATCAAAAGTGAAAGAGGAGTAGTGAAAACTAACACCACAGAAATACAAAGGAATATAAGAAAATACTACAAATAATTATATGCCAACAAATTGGAAAATCTGGAAGAAATGGATAAATTCCTGGAAACATACAATCTTCCAAGATGAATAAAAAAGAAACAGAGAATCTGAACGGACCAATTACTACTAACAAAATTTAATCAATACTCAAAAACTCCCGACAAACAAAAGTACTGGACTGGGTGGCTTCACAGGTGAATTTTACCAAATAGTCAAAGAAGAATTAACGTCTATCCTTCTCAAACTATTCCAAAAAATTCAAGGGGATGGAAGACTCCTAAGCTCATTTTAGAAGGGCACCATTACCCTGATTCCAAACCCAGACAAAGACATTACAAAAAAATACGATTGTAGGCCAATATCCCTGATGAACATAGATGCAAAAATCCTCAACACAATATTAGCAAATCGAATTCAGCAATAAATAAAAAAGATCATACACCATGATCAAGTGGAATCTATTCCTGGGATGCAAAGTTGGTTTATTATATGCAAATCAATGAATATGAAACACCCCATAAAGAAAATGTAGGATAAAATCATATGATCATAACAATAAATGCAGAAAAAGCATTTGACAAAATCCAGCATCCATTTATGATAAAAACTCAGCAAAATGGGGATAGAGGGAACATACCTCAATGTAATAAAGACTGTACATGACACACCCACAACTAATATAATACTTAATGGGGAAAAGCTAAAAGCATTTTGCTTAAGATCAAGAACAGGACAATGATGTGCACTCACAACTTTTATTCAATGTAGTATTAGGAGTCCATAGTATTGGAAGCAATCTGATGTGAAAAAGAAATAAAAGGTATCCAAATTGGAAAGAAAGAAGTAAAATCCATTATTTGAGAGTGACATACTACTATATACAGAGAACCCTAAAGATTCCACCAAAACATAAACAAAAACAAAAACAACCCTATTAGAACTGATAAATTAATTCAGTAATGTAGCAGGATACAAAATTAATACTCAGAACTCAGTTGCATTTTTATACACCAATATCAAACTATCAGGCAGAGAAATTAAGAAAACAATTTTATTTACAACTGCATAAAAAAAAAACAAAAAGCAAACAAACAAACAAAAAAACCCACCTAGGAGTAAATGTAACCAAGGGGGTAAAAAAGCTGTATTCAAAAAATTATAAAACATTGAAGAAAGAATTTGAAGAAGATATAAATAAATGAAAGCATATACTGTCCTCATGGATAAGAAGAATTAACATCGTTAACATGTCCATACTATCCAAAGCAATCTATAGATTCATTGAAATCCCTATCAAAATACCAGTGGCATTTTTCACAGAACTAGAATAAGTAATCCTAAAATTTATATGGAACCACAGAAGTCCCCGAATAGCCACAGCATTCTTGGGAAAGAAGAACAAAGTTGGACGTATCACCTTACCTGATATCAAACTGTACTACAAGGTTATAGTAATCAAAACAGCATTGTACTGGCATTAAAACAGACACATAGATCAATGGAACAGAATAGAGAGCCCAGAAATATACCCATACCCATATGGTCAATTAATCTATGACAAAGGAGCCAAGAGTATACAATGGGGTAAAGATCATCTGTTCAATAAATGGTGTTTGGAAAACTGGACAGACACACAAAAAAATGAAACTAGACCACATTCTTACACCATATACAAGAATAAACTCAACATGGAAGACTTAAATGTAAGACCTGAAACCATAAAACTCCTAGAAGAAAACATGGGCAGTAAACTGTCTGACATTGCTCTTAGTAATATTTCTTTTTCTGATATATCTCTGCAGGCAAGGAAAAAAAAAAAACAATGGAACTACATCAAACTAAAAAGATTTTACACAGCAAAAGAAACCATCAACAGAATGAAAAAAACTACTGAATAGGTGAAGATATTCACCAATGATACATCTTATAAGGGGTTAACAACCAAAATTTATAAAAAATCTCATACAACTTAACACCAAAAAACCCCCAAACAATCCAATTAAAAGAAAAAAGGGGTGGGAGGAGAAGACCTGAATACACATTTCTCCAAAGAGGACATATTGATGGCCAATAGACATATGAAAAGATGCTCATCATTATTAATCATCAGAGAAATGCAAATTAAAACCACAGTGAAATACCACCTCAAACTTGTCAGAATGGCTATCATCAGTAAATCAGCAAATAACAAGTGTGGAGAAAAGGGAACTCTCGTGCAGTGTTGGTGGGATTGCAAATTGGTGCAGCTACTATGAAAAACAGAATGGAGGATCCTCAAAAAATTGACAATAGAACTACCTTATGATCCAGCAATTCCACTTCTGGGTATTTATCCAAAGAAGTCCAAAACACTAATTCGAAAAGACATATGCATCTCTGTTCATTGCAGCATCATTTACAAAAGCTAAAATATGGAAGCAAGATATGATAAGACGACTGGATAAAGAAGATGTGGTACATATATGCAATATATTATTAGTTGGCCATGAAAAAAGAAAGAAATCTTATCACGTGCGACAATAGGGATGCACCTAAAGAGTATTATGCTAAGTGAAATAAGTCAGAGAAAGACAAATACCTTATGATTTCACTTATATGTGGAATAAAGAACAAAATAAATGAACAAATAAAACGAACGGACTCATAGATACAGAAAACACACTGTTGTCAGATGGGAGGGGGTTAGGGAGCTGGATGAAAAAGGTAAAGGAATTAAGAAGTACAAATTGGTAATCACAAAATAGTCATGGGGATGTAAAGTACAGCATAGAGAATATAGTCAATAATATTGTAATAACTATGTATGGTGCCAGGTGGGTACTAGACTTATTGGGGGGATCACTCTGTAAATAATGTAAATATCTAACCACTATGCTGTCTACCTGAAACTAATATAATGTTGAATGCCAACTGTAATTGAAAAAAAATTAAAAATTAAAAAGTTGACCTAAAAACAAAAAACTGAAGCTGAGCAAACAGCATATCTGTACCTGGACCTAATTTAAATGACAAAATATTGGCCCTCAATGAGGTCCTGATGCTATAATGGATGAGAATGTTGGGAGCCTTGAGAGAGTGAGTGGGAGGGTCATGCACTTTGGTGGCTAAAGGCTGGACTGTGGTAGATAGTAAAAGAGTACTCTTATGGATTCTGTTCTTTATATACACGGCTCCTATTCATGTCAAGGGGTGGAGTTTAATTTTCTTCCCGTTGAATACTGGCTGACCTTAGTGACTTGCTTGATCAATTAATGTGGTGAAAGTGATGTGATGGGACACCAGAGGGTAGGTGATAAGAAGCTTTATAGCTCCTGCTTGTTCTTTTGTAATGCTTACTTATAAGACATTTCCTCTTGAAAAGTAGGAGCTGCTGCTGCTGTTAGAAGCCCAAGCAACACAGAGAGGCAACTTGTAGGTAGGTAGTTCAGTTGAATCTCTAATGGCGCTCCCTCCAAGAGCCAGTGTAATTGCCATCTTTGATGCGCAGCCCAATTGAGCCTTAGCCATTGTCTTACTGCAGCTGCATGAAAGACCCCAGTAAGTGCCACCCAGCAGAACAGTCAATCCATAGAACCATGACAGACTGTAATGAATTGCCTTAAACCATTAGATTTTATGCTGGTTTGTTACACAATAAGAGATTACCAAAACAATAAACAGTTTTCACACCTAGCACACTTCTTTTTCTTCACCTGGGGTACCTTGCTTTGACATTTTGCTAGCATTCCACAAGGAAATCTTTCATCTGGCCTCTACTTCAAAACTCTAAATAAAATTCACTCTCTCCTTTCTTTAGTAATTAACTTGTTTCTGACTCCTCTGCACTTGAGATATAATTTGTCTCATGTTAACTTGCACTTAATTACATTTTGTTTTCAAAGGTCATTGATTCATTCTCAAGTGTAGTATCCTCTACTTTTTCTATTCAGTTATAGATTTCTTAAGACAGACTCAATCTCTTATTTCCCTCCTCACCTAACCACCTTCACAGTCCCCAAATTTATACTGGTCACTCAGTAATTTTACCTAAACCTTTTCTAGAATGCTCTTTAGAATTGGAGGATGAGTTTTTACGCTCTCAGTCCTAGCAGCCCTACTGAACTTGCTTAGAATCAACTATTAATAACCATGTGAAAATTTCTGTTCCATACCACATTAGTGGTTTAGAAATCTGGGGATTACTGACTTACCTTGAGTTGTCATTAACCTGTTTTCGTATTTTTCCCTAATCTTGTCTTGATTTGATTTATCTACTAGTTTTCCTTATTCCCGACTCCTGTGGCCCTGGAGTTGTTCCTATCTAATGACAAGCTTTTTCCTGTCTTAAGACTTTGCGTTTCCTTCAAGCCAAAGTTCTTTGCCCTGGTTCCTTCATATCTTTCTGCTCTCAGCTCATACGTCACATCCTCAGAGACCTTTCCTGGCCATCCACTCCAAAGTAGCTCCAAACTCCACTCCTGTCTCTGTCCTTTTATTTGACTTTATTTTCTTCATAGTATTATCATTACATAGAATTATCCTCTTCATTTGTTTGTTTACTCTAAAGCTTTGCTTAATCTTGTTTGTCCTTTTTCACTATTATGTGAGGTCTAAGAGAGAAGAATTATTTTTTGTGTTTATTTCAGTTATTGATACATCCTCAAAGTAGGGCAGATGGCCTGGCGCATAGTAGGTACTCAACAAATATTTGTTGAATGAATGAACAAACTCTCACATTCCTCTCCCCGTCAGCATAGGGAGGACCTAGGGAAGCCAGCTCAACCCAGTAGCTCTTGATTCTGCCCACTGGGAACTGCAGTGACAGTGTCTGGCCTTGTCAGTAGGAGCAGTAACAATGGGGAAGGGATCACCTTTAACAAGTTTGGAAGAAACTCAGCTCATTCCACTAAGGTTAAATTAAAAATATTGAAATCTTAAGATTTCTTATTAATATTTTTGTGCATAAAATCGTGTTTATGCTCTTAATAAGCCAGATTTGCAATAACTGGATGTCAAAATGAAAATTTTTATTTGTAATTATTTTTATTACTTTGCCAATTGGAACAAGATTTAAAAAAAATTGTAAATGCTTTTATTAGCCTAAACTATAGGCAGGCTATTTGCTGTCCTCTCAATTAAATATATATGACAGCTTAAATAATGGAACCAATTGTTAATTTATCTCATGTCACATAGGTAATTCTCTACGTGTGTTAAGATTATAGATTTCAGAGCAAATACATGATTTTCAAGATTCCATGGAGAGTTGCCTGTAATAAATTTGGAAATTTTTATTCTTTAGAAACATATAATTTGAGACTTCTTAAACTCACCCCTATCCTATTTTCTCCTTCCAGGCACATGGGGAGGATGGTGTTTTCTCCCAAACTTGTAGTTGGGAAAAGCCGTGTAACTAATTCTGGCCAATGGGCTGTGAGCACAAGAGTCATGTAATTTACTTTTGTAATCACTGACTAGGGACTTGCAACTCCCTTTTCTCCTTTCACAGTGTCTCAGGAGGCTGTATATTCCAGATGGTGCAGCTATAAGACAGCAGAGCCTCCATAAACCAAGCTCCCTCAGTGACTCTCTGGTGACCTATGTGGAGTATGTAGCTTGAGTCCCTGAATCATTGAGTCCCTAAATGGCTGTCTATGGACCTGTTTGGGGTACACAGCATGAGCAGAAATGACAGTGTTTGGCTATTGAGATGTTGTGAGTGGTTGTTACTGCACTGTAGCCAATCCTAAATGCATATCATTGAGAAATGGGAACTGGGGTTAATTTTTCTTTTTTACCTTATCTCTAGTAGGAAAGATTTATCGATATTCCTGAAAGAATCACTTTAAATTATCTTGAATTTTTTTTTAAAACAAAGTAATTGTACAGTGTATGTCTGAATTTGATAAAGGGTAATACTTAGTGTGTTTCTGATTTTTTCTTGATTGTATTGAAGGAAAAGTCATATACTGAGGTTCCTGGTTCAAGTATTACAGATGCCTTGACCATTTGTGGGTACAGAGGGGAGAGCTGTAGGCCTACCGTGGTTTTAATTCACAAAACCATCTTTTATTTCAACTTAAAAGTAGCTGCAGCTACTATCACTTAGGATATCTTTTCAGTCTTTGTTCCATCATAGAAATTAGCATTTTTATTACCACAAATTATTCTTGTTTGCTAATTCCAAAGATGTCCAAAAGCATGAACTGCCTCCTGAGCTGTTAGACTTGGGAAGAGAATAGTAAATCAGTGGGTAGATAGGACCATATATCATATTAAACACAGGGAATTCACCACAAAATCATTACACTAAAAAGCGACAATTTTGATTGATTAAAATGGTCTGGGCTGGATAGTGTTAAATCACAGTGAGTGATATGACATTATAATTTTACATAGCATATATCTGCCAAGACAATGAAGGTAAAAGGCATTGTCATCAGATGATAACAGACAATAAGAAGAATCCTGATGGTAGATTTATTACCGGGTTTAGATTTAGAAAGAAGTAATTCTTGCCCTGTTCCACTTATCAAATGACTGTAAATTCAGTGATGATGTAAAATTCTAAGGCAGAGCCACTTATAGGTTTGACAAAGTATCAGCTATAAAGTATTTATTGTTCTCAGTGGTTCTGCCTTACACACTTAAATATTTATCAGAAACATAAGCTTCTCTGATAAATGTTTCTGATCTTTGTGGCTAGATTTTTTTTTTTAACATTTAGATTTTTCATTAGAAACTAGGTCTATATTTTTATTATGTTAATAAATTTGAGCTCATAATTTGCAAAGGCAATATGTGAGTTTTTAAATTTAATTCCTTTTAACTTCTGCTTTTAAGTGTTAAATTTTTGAGGCTGTGTTCTTAGTAAAGCAATTTGGACTTCCTTATTTTGCCATTGCTAGAGGGGTGGCCCAGTCAAATTTTCTGAATTTCATCCTTATGTATATACCAGATGAAATTTAAATTAATGATGGTCTAGGTACAGTCCTAGAAAATGTTCCAAGTATATTAGGTGATTGTTTTAATGCCTATCCTGTTTCTGAATTTCACAGGCACCGGTGACTCCTTATCCTGGGAATGGGGGAGGTCTCGCTTAGGAACACAGATGACTGGACCAAGGATTAGCACCTGAGCCAAAAGAAGGTGGCACCATATTGGTCAGTGATCTGTGGGGGTGGCATGTCATGGGTGTGAGAGCCCTGGGAAACAGGAACTCCGTACAGGAGGTTGAAGACTTGACTTGGTTAGAGCTTCTTCTTAAGGCGTTCAAATGTGAGACACACAAATGGTAAAGCAACTCAGAAGCACAGAGACTCACAGAAAGAAATCCGTTAGTGGACTCCATAAGGTTGCCGTAGTCGCCACATGCAAAAGCCACAGGTTGAGGAAAGGAGGGCAGGGTCACTGGAGAATAGCAAGAGAAGTACTCATGTCAGAAGCTGAAGTGGAAAGTCGTGGAACCATCAGGAACTTGACATTAAGGAAGAATAAATGTGGGCTAGGTTGCTAGAATGAAGCTGTTAAGATGATTTTTTTTTTTTTGGTTATTCTTCAATTCCCTGAATATTTATACAGCAAACTAACTTCAACTGTGTTAAACTGGGCTTCTCACTCTTCCTCCAACTTATCTAAGATACCTAACTTATTTAACATATCTGAGAATATAATGAATTCATATCATCACAGAATTTTAGCTCTACAAGAGAACTTAGAGATGTCTTGCCAAAATGTTTTTCTAATTATTTTTATTATGAAGAATTTCAGTGCCACAGAGGATAAACAACAAAGCCTGTTACCTAGCCCTACCACCTGATCATACACTGTGATCATAAGCTTTTTAAAGCCACAGGCATGTTTTAAGTAGCTACCTCTTCTAGCTCTGATACAAAATAGGAGTTCAATAAATGCTTTTTGAATGGTTAGCCATAGCAAAATCTTATGGCATTTGATAGTTTAGTTTTGCTTACAGAGCTGGTTAATTCTAAATAGTTAAAACAAGGAATATGATAAAAAAAAATGAGAAGACTTATTTAATACTCCCCAACCTATTTTGTTAATGCTTTCTCTTCGGCACACCACACATACACACACTCGTACACTCATATAAAGGAATTATTAGCCTTGTAAACTGATTAAGGAGGTTTTATATCCATCAAATGGGTCCTGGAAAATTCATTGCATAAAGCTAGCATTTGGGGTTCAAAATTGCATGGGCACTAGAGCTCTGACAGCATCCAACTAATTTACAGTTAGCTCTCCACACTTGCTTAGATTCATGGATTAAAAGTGAAAGAGGTTTTATATTTGGAACATTTTCTGATTCAAGGATAAGAAAGGTTAGTATGAAGCTAAGTTCTCTGACCCTGTAATAATTTACATGGAGCTTTCAATACCATGTCATTTTCTTAAATATCAAAGGCTAAAGATTATTTTGAATAAATCAAACCTTAAAAGAAGTCTCTGTGAAATATTACATGTCTGTTAGTAGACTGTTTTATAGAAGGAGAATAATTAGTTGAATTCAGGGACACTTCTTCACTTTTAGCCATGTCTCTGAAAGAACAACAGTACTGAGCTGTGAAAGTTACATTTGCCACTCAATAGTCTTTTAATTTTCAGTTTTATTTTTTCCTTGATATAAATTATTCAAAACCAGAATAAACAATTCTCAAAAATAGCATATATCAAAGAAAGAATGCCATTTCTAATCTTTGTCTGAGTTTCATCTTAAGAGTTATAAAGATAGATCTTTAGTTTTATACTAATTCTGAACTGTGGTGTGTATTGCAGGGTTGGGTTCCTTTTGCTAAGAAGGAACTCGTAACTCATTGTTATGAGCATCAGTGGTTCATTTCTTTTTATTTCTGAGTAGTTTTACCGCAAACGTAATGATTACCATTTATTTACCCATTCACCTGTGTCCAGTTTTTGACCGTTATGAGTAAAGTCACTACAAGCCTTTGTGTGGCCATGCTTTCATTCCTCTTCTGTATATATTTTAGAGTGGAATTGCTGGTCATAGCATAGGTGCATGTTTAGTTCTGTAAGCGTTTTTCTAAGTTGCTGTATCATGCATGGTACACTTCCAGCTGTAATGATTTTAATCTCTTAGTTCACCTAGGCCATGTTGTTCATTTCTCTGAACTAAGGGCTTGAGATAAGTACAGGAATATTGTTTTCATCAAAGCATAATGAACCTGGGCTGGGAAGGGGGTGGGAGGAGGAAGCAACTTTTCTGACTTAATTCAGAGCCCTCAGTGCATTATTGTAGTCACTTCAAGATGAGGAGAGAATATGGCCACATTACTATACCACTGTGACATAGCAACAGACTAAGCTCTCCCCTACACAAAATGTGTTACAAGAGGCTAAATATAACATAGTGTAATGATGTCTGTGTTTTCACTAAATCTATAAGCCTAATTGAAGACATTAGGGGATGTAAGTATAGAAAAATATGCATACAGTTCTATACATAAAGTTCATATACCTTGAATTTCTACTACTCAGATTCAGCATGTATTTTGTACTTCCTCAAATGCAAGCTTATCTTTATAGACAGTATAAACAAAACCCCAAATTTATAAATTTGTCAATTTTTCTTAACCATAAAAATTGGCTAACATATGGCAAGTTGTTAGCCATGGCAAATCTAATCTTTTTTTTTATATATACATCGTAAAATAAGCCTTTCTAAAATGGTGCAGGCCTATGAAGTTTTCACATATTAGAAAATGTGTATGCTTTTCTAATTTGTTTTTATAAAAAAATATGATAGTTGGGACTTTTGAGATACAAGTTTTTAATGAGCTTATTTATGCTTGCCTAAGCTATCCCTCTCCCCTGCCTCCTTTTTTTCCCCTCTTGGATTTTAAACTACAGGATTCCTTTTTACCAGGGCTGTTTTAAAAGGCCTTTGTGATTACATTGGCCTTCTCTGGATAGGCCAGGAGACTTTCCCTCTTTTAAGGTCAGCTGATTAGCAAACTTACTTCTAAGCAAACTTACTTCTATCTGCAACTTTAATGCACCTTTGCCATGTAACGTAACATATTCACAGGTTCTGGAAGTTAGGATGTGTGGGGGAGGGTATGCTGCCTACAACATGTGACTGATTTATCAGTTGCATTTGATTATCAGAAATCAATTCATTTTGTAATCGAAACTTATTTGCTGCTCTTTGCTATCTCATTCAAAACCGGAATCCTGAGTGTTCTCATGTGAACACAGAGCCCCGTGGTTCTGCCTGCCTTGCTTTCATTGTACTGTTGAGAGCAGAAACCTGAAACCCTGGGCCTATCATCTCTAGGGCATCCTCTAGTATATCCTGCTTCTTCCTGGAGAAATTGCAAAAGAGAGCCCCCACCGGGTGGAGCAGTTAGAAGGTGGTGCCAGACACACAGATCGGTTAGAAATTGAAGGACAGATTTCAGCACCACCTCAGCAGGGTACAAGCTGTACACAGCACCTCTCCTTCCTCACTTGCATTTTCTGTAGGCTGAGTCCCTTGCTTCCAGCCTCTGCCTTAAACTCTTATTTGCTCCATACTCTGAGCCACAAAAGGGTGCCTTGTATCTTACACAGCCCCCTAGGACTTAGCCTAGCGCTGAGCACAGAGTGAGCCCTCTGAACCTTGTCTGCTGGGATCTGTGGGTGGCAGTACAAAACCATACTCTCTCTTCAGACAAAATGTAAGCATTTTTAAATAAAAGTTTACAGATTTCCAGCTCCTTAAGATGATTTAGAGTCATTACAAGCAATCTTATTTTAAGGTAAGTAAAACAAAAAAAAAAATCAAGTTTCATCTTCTAAGATGAGTCAAAGCTGAGTGCTCTGTCGTCTACGGAGGCCCAAGGAATCAGCTACTCAGAGAACCCAGACAGAGCTAGGGACCCTTGGAGGAAGAGTTTTTCCTTAACCCCATTAACGCTGAGTCCCAGTTTCCCTGGAGAAAGTAGGGTGAGGTGTCTGACATTTTATGAAGACAAATTTTCTTGATAGTGTTCACTTGAAGTAGAATTTCTCTGCTATCAGCTTCATTAAGCTTGCTGGACATTTGGGGGAAGAATTCTAGATGCCTTGTAGTCATTTCCTTATTCCACAACATCTCCTAAACCCAGGCATCTTAAGGAACAGTTGGAGGAACAATGACTATGAGGGAGTGTTGACAGAGAAAGAAGTTTTAGGACACTATTGACAAACTTTATTCGGCTCTTAACTTTTCCTGGGGTTCTTAAATGGAAAGTTGTGATGGTTTATAGCAGATCCTTAGGTGTCTTGGATCACAGGAAAGATGTTATGGTCTCAGGGTTAGACCAGCCAAAATAATCCAGAAAAAATTTTTGTGTGAAAATGATCGGCTTTCAAGAACCTTTAACAGTGAGATCCTGAAATTGCCCAAGATTATTTTGGACCCACGTGAAAAAAGTCCAATTCCAATTACCTTGAGCCGAAAAATGATAAGATGGCTCTTGTAGCTGGTATAGCTCATATGCCTAAAGGAATTGCTAAAGGAACCAAGACCTCAGATCCTAGAAGGGGATCTCAGTATCTCTGGACTTTCTCTTTCCATCCAGCTTTGATCTCTGCTGGCCTCTGATTGGCTTTGTTCTGTACACAAAGCCCTTTTCAAATGATGAAGACGATGCTTCCTGGTAGCCACAGAGTTCTACCTCCCAGAGTTAGCAGCTCCAGAAGAAGAGTGAGAACTCCTTTCTGCTAGTTCAGTTCTAAGGAAGGACTCTGGTCTTCTTTGTGTCCTGTGCTCCAATACTCGAAAAACAAAAACAATAAAATAAAACAAGAACCCCTTCTTGCCAGAGAGATGGGGCACTGTGACATGACAGTCCCAGCTCACGTTTCCTTGAGCCTTTCACTTACTTATTGCTAGAAAGTGCTCCAAGAAGAAGGTGATATCATTCGGAGGGGCTGGGACTCGAGTGAGAGGGTGAGGCACTCACTTCAGATGGAAAATATAAGGGGACATCTAACAATTCAGATAGCAAGATAAATATCGCTGTAAAGTAATATTTTAAAAAGCCATCGTCCAATGATGCCTCATGGATTGACTGCCTGTTCTGGTACATTAAAGCTTTATTGGAACCAGGGCTGAGGTTAGGGTGAAGTGGGTGAGGCATGGTCATTGCAAGTGCAGGACCAGATCTTGTCTTTATTTAAAATTGTGAAACTTTGTTCAAAAGTCTTTGGAGTAAGCAGAACATATATGATGGAAGAGTCACTGAAGCAACTTGTTAGGGTTTAATAAGGCTCATCTGATACTCTTTTCCTCTGCCTGAGTTTAGTTGAGAGAGAACACGGATTAGCTAGACAGAGGTTTAAAAACAGCCTTTTTGTTTTCTGATAAAGCTTTTGGAGAAAGTGGTTTAGTAATGACCCACTGACACTTCTCTATACCTGTCCCCTCACACACTGGTGATAATGCTTGAGATAACGCACCTGAAGGGGGGCAAGTGTGGGCATTGAGAGGACTTCCATTTACCTCGGTGCCGGGTTTGCACTGGTTCAGGGCAGCAGGAAAGAAAACCCCTGACTTTCATTCCTTATAGATTTTAATAAATGGACACCACCTGCCAACCAAATCAAGCCTAATTCATGGGGAGAAAACGGGGCAAGAGGTGGGGGGGCGGTGCTACCAGAGACTCTCTTTACTTAGAAACAAGCATTCAGGGAGAACAGTTTCCACTAATAATGACTTGAAAGCACCTATGCTTTGTTTCCTTTCACATATTTGAAAACCCTGTTTCCATCAGATAAAATCGGTCTATGGGTGGGTTGCCTTTGGCGTGAAGGATGCCATTTACAGGCAGACCTTAGAGATATTGCAGGCTTGGCTCCAGGCCGCTACGGCAAAGCGAGTTGTGATCTTTTTGCTGGTGGAGGGTCTTGCCTTCAATTTGTAAAAGAACACAACGTCTGTGAAGTGCAACAAAGTAGGCCTGTGTACTCTTACCTAAGGGGACGCCATGCAGCTGTGTTTTCCTGCTTCCCAACTATTGTTAAGGTTATAACAGCCTGTGGCTACTGACTGTCCCCTATATGAAATTGTTCAGTGTTGTACTCTGGTTATGTACTACCGGGGTCTTGTTCTAACTAACATGGTGTAAAATTCAGTTGGGAGAGGGGATATGAGTGAAACAAGGCGAGTCATGTCAAGAACCCAATAACTGCTCTGAGCCAGAGAAAGGAGATATTGGAGAAGAGCCGGTAGTAAGGAAGTCTTTATAAAGGAGGCTCCACTTGGTCAGGCCTTGAAGATAGTGTATTCCAAGCAAAGAGAACAGTGAGAGTAAAGTTACATAACTTGGCATATACGTGTACATGGAATATTTGGGAACTAGTAGGATATTTAACTGGTTGTGAATATAGTGGAAGAAAGTTACCAAAGCAAATGATCAAACATGTTAAGTACTTTCTATGGATCAGACTGGTGCTTTTCATGTATCATTTAATTTAACTCCCGCTGAAAACCCTATCAGGTAGGGACTTGCTCATTTTATCAGTGAAGAAACTGCAATGTAAAGGGGTTAAATAAGGTCTCATGGCTACATAGACAATATTTGAGATATGGGAATAAAATCCAAGTCTCTTTGGCTTCAATTTTTCATGATCTTAACGTCTAAAGTATGGTGAAGCTGAAGGTGGAGAGGCTGGGGAACCTGTCCTTAGGTTTGCTCAGTTGCTCAGAAGAAGGGAGAACGCAAAATGAGATTGCCCTTAGGCAGGTTTGGTGTTTGCGTGTGTATTAAAAACTTTTGCCCACGTATTGAATACTTGTTTTGAATCACCCGCATTGTACATTCGTAACATAGGGTACGGGTAAAGAACCTGAATAGAGCAAATACCAGACTTCATCTTGTCTTTTTCCATCTCAGCTGGGCAAGAGGGACAAGCCAATAATCGGATGCTGGCACAAATTTAGTCTCCTGAAGAACACACAGGCTGGTAGAAACAGTCCGAGAAGGTCTTTGTGCACTTACGCAGAAATGGGAGATCCTCACTGAAATTACCTCTCATTTTCAATGCAGCAATTTCTATTTTTAAATGTAATTGGAGTAGGATAGCTAGTGTTACCGTTTATGACCACTAGATGTCACTGTAAGACTAAGGTTAAATTACTCTGTTTTTACTGCGTTCTCTCTCTGCCCCATTACCAGCATTTTTTTTTTTTCCCAGTGCAAGAGTGGATTAAAAAGTAGTAAGAAGGAATACATTTTGGAGGGGGGTGGGGATAGGGGGTTAAAAATGAATGCTATCATCGTAAATATACCTTTTATTCTATGTTCTGTATTATTTTTTTGGAGACTATTATATTACTCATAGAAAAGTAAAGTAACTCCCAATAAGTACCTATTTAGAGTTAATCTTTTAAATTTGTTTCAGCTTGAGAATGTATTCATCACTCGAAAGTAGGTACAGCTTTAGACTTAGACTTTGGATTGTTTGTGTTGGCATTTTAAATTGTGGTTTTAATAAAAAGAAAGGAGACATGATACAATGCCCTGTGACTACTGTTACCCACATTTATGAAAAGAGTACATTTCCAGAGTGATATGGTGTTGGCAAGATGTTCTTTTGATTCTATGGTCTCAGTTTAGTAGAAGGTAGCTCAGCTACATTTATGAATACCGTTTGACTCATAGATCTCTTGCTTTGTTAAAATTCACAGAATTTTATTGCCTAAATGGTGTGCTAAAGATTTTTCAAAAGGAATAAGAATTCATTTTTTCCCCTCCCCTGTTGTAGCCCTTGCATTAATATGTAGATTTTATGTAGAATAAAATATTCAGAATTTTGGACTTTTTTTTTTTTCAGAATTTTGGACTTACGGTTTCACTTTTTAGTATATTAGAAAATACTGTTTTTTTATTGTTTCCTTCATTCTAATGGCTTTTTATCATATTCCGTCCCTGCTCTGACACACGAGTCCCTTCTCTGCTTCCTTGCTGTGCCTGTGATCCCTTGCTCCTGGCCTCCCTGCTTTGCTGGCAGAGCAGCTCCATCCCAATGGCCTCTCTGCTGTATTCATGGCTCACGGTTCTCACTAATGTGAGTGCTTCCTTCTCCTTATTTTATTCACTCTTCTAAATTTAGCGTCTTATGTGGTCTATCGTTTTCTTACCAGCTTTCTTTCATAGCATCTTTTATTAGCTCTTTACCTTTGATAGCAATGAAGATGAAAATAATAGTTTATTTCTCCCAACATACCTTTCTTATTTTGTGAGTACATGACACCACAGTAACTGGTAACGATACCAATTTAGGTGACCAGTTGCTAGTGTTTACTATTTCCAATCAAATGCTTACTTGGATTGATATTTATTCCCAGGGAAAAGCCTGGATTTTTGGATTCATGTGGAATTAGCCTTTGTCTCATCCCGTTTCCCTCAGTGCCCCAATTTTTCACTGTTACTACCCAATTTCATCCAGCTATTTCCTACTTACTGCCTTTAGGGGAGTTTCTTCCTTATACTTCTGACTCTTTGGAATTATACTAGACATGAAACAGAGCTTATCATCGAGGTGATGTGTGTCAGTATCCACTATTAAATAGTTTTTTCAACCGTGAAAGCAAACTTGGGAAGAAACCAATATATCTGAGATCTAGATTAACCCCATTCCTCCTTTTCTTCTAAAACTTCACTTTATGTGGGAAGGCACCATTAAAAACCTTTCCTCCATATAGTCTTTATACGAAAGCTCTGTAGAGATGAATTATGCATCTTGTCATTATTAAGGACAAAGTACGTGCATGTTGGCCTTCAGCGGCTGGCAGTAATTTTACTATAGGGATGGATATCTGGCAGTCACAAGAATCAGCGCCCAGAAACTTCCTTTCTGCCACATAAAGATACACTATGTTCTTCTCAGCCCTGGAGACCTTATCTCGTTCTGCACCCGGCTTTTCTTAGGAGTGGCCAGTGCTGGCTTGTTAGTGGGGCCTGCTACCTCGTGATCTCATCAGTCAGATTGAACCTGCCTTCTTCCTGCCTGTGTTAGGAGGAGATAGGTTTTTAATATTTTATCACTAATCACATATCCAATACACAGGGTATAAGGGAATCAATAATTAAATATCAGTTATCAAATACTCCATGGCTCCCATGGAATCCAGCTAAGAACATGAAGAATGTGACCAATAATGTGCAAAAGAGAAATAATTGAGAAGCTAAGCCAAGTATTGCCTATTTGAAACATCTTAAAACAAAACCGACCAATTACCATGTTTGTTTGAATGAAAACATCTAGTAGGAGCTTCTGTCAATCTGCAAGAGACTCTAGGTTGTTGCTACTCAAAGTGTAGCCCTCGGACCAGCAGCATCAGTATTAACAGGAATATTTTTAGAAATAGGGAATCTCTAGCCTCATTTCAGACCTACTGAACCAAAAGTTGCACTTTAACAAGATATCCAGGTGATTTTCATGCACATTATAATTTGAGAAACACTGATTTATGTTATGGTTAGAATTAAGACCACTTTACCTGTTTTAGTTCAGCTGTTTCAAATTTTGAATGCTAGCGTCTCTCCACCTTTTCCTCTCCCTCTTCTTCTTCCTCCTTGTCCTTTTAAAAATAGTTTTTATTAAATATATAGGATGACATTGGTTAGTAAAATTATATAGGTTTCAAATGTACAATTTTATAATATATCATCTATGTATTTCATTGTGTGTTCACCACACAGTCAGTTCTCCTGCCATCACCATATATTAGACCCCCTTTACCCTCTTCTACCACCCTCCTCCCCCCTTACCCTCTGGTAACCATTAAACTGTTGTCTGTGCCTATGAGTTTTTGTTTGTTTATCTTGTTTGTTTGTTGTTTTCGATTTTATATCAGCCATAAGAAAAGATGAAATAGTGCCATTTTAGACAACATGAATGGATCTTGAGATTATCATGCTAGTTGAAATAAGTCAGACAGAAAAAATCGAGAACCATATGATTTCACTCATATGTGGTAGGAGTCTTTGTCCTTTTTTGTTTTCATAAAACACTTAGAACACTGTTAAAGAAAGAAGTTTCAATTTTTTTTTGACAAAAGAGAAAAAAAACAGCACTTATTTTAATTTTTTTCCAACTCCAAATTGAGATTCAATGAAAGGGCAAATATAAAATAGCTCCAGTGGTTTGAATAGCAATCTATTACTTGATCTTTGTTCTGTTTAAGACTCTGTCCCCCCAAAAATAGTTATACGAAAACCCTCCACTAAATTCTTGTTCTTTAATTTTCTGTTGTCTCTCCTGTCTCTCCCAGCTGTGAAATGACTTCTTTTCTTCAGTTTTCTCTCCTGTTCTTTACCTCGTTCAAGCCCTACTCCAGCTGGTAACAATTTATGAAGCATATTGCAGTGTTAATACCTTGTTAAGGTGGTTTCCGCTTGTTGGGTCTTTGAGACGTCAACGTCAGGACTATTTTACTAGGAACGCTTGAAGGGTGGGGTAAATCTGGAGACGTGCTGAATTTCTACCTTCTCACACTGCAGGAAGCCCTACCACCATAGGCAGCCCATCCCATGATGCAGCCCTGCTGGATGTGTAAGTAATGCGAAGTATTCTGCTTATAGGCAGATAATTAGGACAATTTTTAAAACTTATTTAAAATTATTAGTGAGCTAGACATGGCACCATTGAGATCCCTTTATATTTTTAAATTCAGTACAGTCAGGCATAGGGGTTAAAGATGGGATGAATATTATAACTTTTACTTCTAACAGGTGACACATAATGTTTTAGAATTTATAACAAAGGGAAAAGAAAGTAAAAAAGAACTTTTTGCCAATATTATCATACCAGCATATTGTTTAGAATTGCCTAACTTTATTAGGATATTTTAGTTCAGCAGTTGATGTTTTAGGTTTTAAGAATAACATTTTAAGTATTAAAATTTTTTTCAATGTAGCATAATTTATGGAAAACTTTTTTTTCTTTTCTCTTTTGTTCAAGAAACATGCGGTGTCCAGGTTTCTAACTATGAGGAAAGAGGGATAAAAAGGTTTTGGTAGTTCAAATCTGATATAATCCAGTTTCATTCCAAATATAGCATACCTAATCTATTTTTTTTTCTCCACTAAAGAAAATGTAGTGTGAAACATGTTTTTTCTTTTTTTAACACTCTTTTTTTTGGTTAATTTAAACATGCAATTTGAGTGGTCAATTTTTACTCTTGCTTGCAAGGTTAACTATAGGTCAACACTGTTTGTTTCTTTAATATTGACTTAACTCTGACTGCTGTTGACATTTTTTAAGGTCTATTTCTTTTAATACTACATAATTTAAGGGGAAAAATCAAGACTAATTAGTTGTTAATGAGAAACACATATAATGAGAAACAAATGTAACATTAATGTCATGTACAATGTATGTCTGTGTGGTTTAAAAGGTAGGAACACAACCATTATTCAAAATTAGGGAATAAAATCATCGTAGTAATTACTAGCAGATGTGTTGTAACCTGTGTTGCAAGTCAAAATTTCTTTGTCAGAACAATGTGTTGCAGTGTTTGATAGTATGTATTTGATATGATCTTTGAAGGGTTTATTATTTTTTTTCACCAAATTTTTTTTTTAATCCATTTGCCTGGCATCCTTAGGAGATTGGGAGATTTAAGCTAATGTTTTCTCTTCCTTACAACTTTATTATTCCCTCATCAGTGCGGAGCTATTCCTTGACACATTCTGATGTCATGTTTGGTTGTGGCAGCCCATCATTCTGCCAGGTCACTATATGCTCATTGTCTAAGGAGCGTCTTGTGTGTTTCCCAGCTCTAAGTTCACAAAGTATGTGTGAGTTTGTTACCAGAGACTGTTAAATTC
>NW_017731407.1:39795-41248 GCF_001890085.2 Hipposideros armiger | reverse complement strand
TAGGAAATTATGTAGAAATGTTTTGGTTTAATTTTTTTAAATAAATAATTTATATGAAAATGCACTGTTGTGTGAGCAGAAGTTACAGCACTGAATAGCACAGACGGAGTCCCTGCTCTCCTGGAACTTACATTAAAGAGCATATATAATAATGGCTAATATGTATTCAGGGTTACTATTAATAGTTTGGTACTACTGTACATACATTATCTCACTTAATTCTTATAACAATCTCACGAGATTGTAATTGAAAAGGGAATAAATAGTAAGATGAAATTTGAGGAAATAGGCATCCTCTTTTAATGTTTTTGAAATTCCTATGAATAAGTAAGTAGGCTTAGAAATATTAGATTGGACCATATGAAATGATTTTTGTAGGTCAAAATAGATAAAATATTAGCATTTTCATGCAATTCAACCAAATATCCAACATTTCTGGAAATTATTATCAGAACAAAGCTATGTATCATCATAATTCATCATTATCATTTAAACATTTATTGAGTATTTCAATGTGTTAAGGCGTTGAACTCACATTTTGTATTTATTTTCTCATTTAATTCTAGTTTAGTTTCCTATGGCTCTTGCAAACAAATTACCACAAATATAGTGGCTTAAAAACCCCACAAGCTTATTATCTTACAATTCTGGAAACAGTTCAGATAGGTTTCACTGGGCTAAAATAAGTCATTGGAAGTATAATGTTCCTTCTGGAGGCTCCAGGGAAGAACCCCTTTCCTTTTTTCCTGTTTCTAGAGGCTGTCCGCAGTCCTTGACTCATGGCCTTTCCCTCCATCTTTGAAGCCAGCAGCCATATCACTCACCTTTGATTCACATCTCCTTCTGAAACTCTAAAGAACCCCTGTGATTCCATTGGACCCATTTGGATAATACAAAATAATCTCAGGTCCTTCCTTAACTTAATCACATCTACAAAATCCCTTTGCCATATAAGGTAATATGGTCACATCTTCCAAAGATTAGGATGCGGATAATATTTTTGGGGGGTCATTATTCTGCCTATCACATATTCTAGTACAATTCCATATTAGGTAGCTACTATCATTATCCCTGTTTTACAGATGAGAGAGCTGACGCTTGGGTCTGGTGACCTGCCCAAAGTCTCACTGGACAATGACACGGCTAGGATGAGAACAAAGGCATCTTAAGAGATTGTACTCTACCCATTAAACCAAGGCAACAAACATGACAGTTCTAGATGTTTGCTTACATAGCCACAGAAACAACTAATGCAACAAGTCAGAGGCAACTTACTCTGGTAGAACAAAAGGAAGGTCACTCTACTTACAATTAGTTTTTCTGGGTCAAATTTTTTTCTTCCATGCTTTAGAGTGTAAAGTTCTGGGGTTTCAAGTTCTGGGCATTTAAAGAAAACTAAAGCTTTTCTTGTTTGACTTTTTTTCATTGATACCCTTTAGATCCATCTTTACAA
>NW_017731407.1:30637-36831 GCF_001890085.2 Hipposideros armiger | reverse complement strand
TTGAAACCTCAGCTATAGATAGGGATTTTTCAATTGTTGTAATGCTTCTGGGGTTCTGACTCTCATAGCTGGAGAATGTGCCCATGGTAATGGATGCAGATAACAAAGGGTTACCCACATTTTTCAGCTCCTGTGTTTCTGCGGGTATGTCTGTGACTAAAGAATAAGTGGAAGAAATGTTTGTTCAATAAGTATTTATTGAACATTAAATACTTATTGAAGTATTTGAAGACCTATTATATGAAGACATGTTCTAGGTATGGGGGATATAAATATGAGCTAAACAAAGTACCTGTTCTCATAGAGCTTACATTCTTAATAGGGTATATTAGCAATAAGCACGAACAAATAAATATGTAATATGTGAGGTAGTGATAAGTTCTATAGAAATAATAATACATAACAGTATACATTTTAGATAGAGTGTCAGGGAAGGTTTTTACGAGGATCTAAATTTCAATAGAAACCAGAATGAAACCAGGAAGTGAGCTATTAGGAAAAGCACTCCTGGCAGAGGGAATGTCAAGTGCAAAGGTCCTATGGCAAGGGCATAGCATTTTTGGGGAATTGCACAAAGGCCAGCATTCTGTCGTTGAGTGAGTAGAGACAGAAATAGTATGCTTTCAAGTATGAGACCAGAAATGAGACCAGAAATGTGGCCAGGGAACAAATCAAATGGGGTTTAGCAGCCATGGAAATAACTTTTGATTTATTTGATATGATGGGAAAGCACTGGAGGGTTTTGAGCAAGAGATGTCATCATCTGTTTTACATTTGAAAGAATTGTCTGACTGAGGTGTATCTGTTTGTGTGCTATGGTTGGAAATCTTGGCATAGGAAGCACCCCATAGAAAGTAAATACATATAGACTTTAGGAATGCAGACAAATATCAGGTTCATGCTGGAGCTATTCTATGTGAAACTCTTCTTTTTAAGTTTCTTCAGGTACAGGATGCTGTTTTCCAGCTATTAAAGCTGGTCAAGGAGGAGGAGTGGAAGCCTAAGGCAGGCTGGCAGAGCAGCAAGATCACATCCTTGAAGGCATGCACAATCCTTACATGTACAGGCCCTGAGGCAGGAGGGTCAAACGGAGGGTCACACTCAATATTTCTAAATACTCACAAGCTATTAACCAAGGTAAACATGCATTCTATATTTACACTTNAATTCCAAAATTGCTTTGAAGGGTGGACTAGGCACTGGCATCAGTGCATAGCTTCCCAAGGGGAGTACTTCAAAGGTGACCATAGTGATATTCAGCAATGAGGTATGTTAGTTTTTCTAGGATGAGTTTGCAAACTTAATTGTCAGACCTCGTGCATTTTCTGAAGTTTGGCTTTTAAGAAAATATTAAATGGAAAAATATTTTAAAGTCATGAAGGGATATGAGAGTAAATTTTTATATACTTTTATACATATATGTATATATATAAATGCAAGCTTTTGACTCACGTAATATCCTCTCTGAATATAGAAATAATTCACAATGTAGAAAAGACTGACACAAATACAGGAAAGGAGAAAAAAAACTGCTTTCAGGTACAGAATACTGAATGCATAATTTAACAGTTAAAAAGAATAAATTTATGGCCAACTGATCAGTTAACATTATTTGTGGCTTCCTGTGGTTAAATGATACAGCTAATTCCATTCTGTTTCATGCGCCACAAACAACATTCATTTGCCAATATGAGAATTAAGCTGACACACTCAGTAAATGGGTCTAAAAACCAACTAATAAAAATGGAAGTTTGTGAATATTAGCCTATCAATGTCAGTTTCAGGTTTCACACAAAACACCATGCCTGCTTCCCAGAAATCTCTATTCCATTGGTATTCATTTGGTATTGGACATTAGTTATTTACTTATAAAATATGTGCTCATTACAAAGGTCTGTGAGTGCAGTTGCATTAATTATTCATTCTAAGATTCTGAAACATGTCGGAGGTTCTGAAAGGTAATTTCAACTACTGATGGGAAATGTTCCACATGAGAGCCCATCAGCAAGGTTTCAGGAAGTGGGTCATGGACTTGAAAGGTAGCAACCAATCAGGTACTTTTATCATTTCTCTTAAAATTCTCCACTATTTAGAAAGATAGAAGAGATAATTAGGAAATTTGATATCTATGTCCCTGAAAAATCAATACATTAGAAATCTGTCAAAGGTACATAAATTTATATCNGGGGAAATTTCTCTAGACATAGTGTATATAAACAGCTGGAAGCAGGGCGGGAATCTGCATTTTACACCAGATCTCTAGGTGATTCTTATTCACATTAAAGTTTGAGAACCACTGATGTAGAGCGTTATTTTCACAGTCTAATATCTCAGATGGTCTCTCTATTTGAAATTCTGAGTTATGTTGTCAGCTGGTGAACATCTGTCTAGAATTCCAATGCAAGCAATAATAGTGCATAATAACATGCAATATCCATTAATGTTGAACAAGGGTGTCTGTTCTCTGGCATTATGAAACCTAGAATATTGCTTTTCTTTCTATGTGTGTTGTGAACCAGTAGCATAAATCTCAATTTTTGTCTAGCTTTATCTCTGATGATTGTTATTTCTTTTATAATATTCAATGCTTTAGTTTTTTTGTTTCCTGATATTTTATTATGTCCCCAATCTTCTCTTCAAGACAATTTCTTTCTTAAAGTTATTTTGAAAATAATTATTTTTATAAGGGTAAGGACAACTAACTGCTAACCTGTAATCAGGATCATTAAATTATTTAAATATATATATATATATTTTCTATTGGTCAGGGTAAGAGAGGCTGAGCTATGTAACAAACAATTTCAAAATCTCATTGGCTTAATATACACATGCAATTTATTTCTCCCGTGTGTTACTAGTCTAATATGAGTGTGTATGGCTTTGCTTCTCACATCAGAATGGAACTTAGGCTAAAGGAGACTGCTTCTTGTAACTGCACTGTCTGAAACATTGAAACATTTGACAAGGGCTGAGAATTGAAGGGTCCCACAAGGACTTTTAAATGCTTTTGTCTAAAAGGTACACATACTATTTCCTCTCACAGGCCATGGCCATAGCTGGTCATGTGGTTTTACCTAAGAATAAGGAAGCAGTGAAATGTGGGAGAGCACTTGTATACTCTTTCCATATTTTTGGTACCTTTAAATTTCCATTTCAGCTCCTCGCTGCTAGCCATGAACAAAGTTGATGTGGGTTACTATGTTTNAACTCTTCCACACTGCTGAAATGTGTATAAATAGGTACAATCACTTAGAAAAAGAACATTAACATTAAAGGTGAGTATGTCCATACCCTGTGACTCAGCAGGTCCACCTGTAGGTATATATCATAGAGGAGGTCTTACACGTAAGCATCAGAAGAAATGTACAGGAGTAGTCAGAACACTATTGTCTGTAATAGCAAAACAGCCACAGTAGCAACAACAATAACAATGACAATGACAACAAAACAACTGGATACAACCCAAGTCTGTGTCAACAGTAGAGTAGATACATACAATGGAACACATCCATTCATATCCACTTTCTATCTCAAAGTTTCTGAAATTCTCTGGTCTACTGATGGCTCCCATTCCCAATCTTAGCACTGTTCAATGTCTAGTCCCTTTTGTTTCTATTTGTTTCTATTATTTTAATGTGACTTTAGGAAGGAGAGGAAGTGAATGTGTAAAATCTGCCATCTTGAACTAGAAACCCAGAGGATTTAAAAATATGTCAAGAATCAAATTGTACTTGCCAAGAAATTAAGATATTGTGTGTGTGTGTGTGTGTGTGTGTGTGTGTGTGTGTTCTAGATATACCTTAAATTTGAAGATATAAAAGGTTTGAGGAGTCTGCAGCTAGGTGTTATGTTCAGGGTGCCTTCTCATTTTATACAGATTAAAGGTGCATGCTTCAATTTTGCAAAAAGATTTGGCTTTACTCTTTACATAATCTCAATTGAGCTTGAGATAACCCAGTTGTGCATCTCAAATTTAGAAAAATTTAGACTTCCTAAGGAACAGATTATGTTTCAATTATTGCATTTCAGAGTCACAAAATATTCAGTCATTTTTACCACTAGAATATGTTCCATAAGGAAATAAAATCTAAACTGAAGCACTGTTCCTTCTGTTGCTAAGAGAAAAATGTTCTTAAAAGGCTTGCCTAATAGAGCTGGATTTACAAACTACTTTCTGAGCAGCTCACCTCACAGCCATCATTGACTTCCATAACTTAATATAAAGAAAATCTGTTTCTTCATAGATTATGGTTGTAAGATTTATTAGTGACTAAAATATGTAATTACCATAAATAAGCCAGTTCTGGGTTAGATTCTCCAAGGCCAAAGGGCTCACGTGACATTTTTCATTTGGGTACAGAATGGCCATTTGGGCTTATAGGATCATTGAGCCTACATTTCTCGTAGCTGACACTGATCCATTCAAAGTTTATAAAATATAGGAGATGCCTCAGATGCCTTTAAAGTTTTAAAATAAATAATTCAGACACCTTGTAATTTTTTTTTGCCTGTAGGCTCTCTGAAACTAAATGAAGGCAAACTTGGTCAGTACTTAAATGGGAAATACTTCAATAAAGAATAAAGCAAGGGATGGCTACAATATCAGTAATTTTTCCCCTGTATTCTTATAATTTTCATAGAACAATTTCTGGTATCATGTTAATATTGTTTTGATGTGAGTGGTAGTTTTTCAGGAGGGGCTTTTTAGTTCTTAGATCAAAGTAATAATAAAAAATAAAGCTGCTTGGACACAAACTATTTAATTTTTATAGTTTGACTGAAATATTCTGCTAGGAATTAATGGAAACATTTTAATTTTAATATCATGGTATTTTTTCCAGAAATTGCATTTCAATTTTTTCCAGTTTTCTCTTATTCTGTCCATAAGTCTCAGATTATTAAAGAAATAGATGAATGCATAGTCTAGACATGGTATTTTATTTTACTTTTTTTTTTTTTTTNTTGTGCACATGGTGGGTACAGCATGATGTTCATGGCAAAACACTGCCCCCGTCCCTTCAGGGAAGGACTGTGGTCCCATGCTGGGGTGTTGTTGGCAGGTAGTCTTAAGGCTATCCCCTTTGGGGATGCCTTAGCTTTGGAGTGCTTCCTTGCTTAAGTCACACCTTTTCCAGACAGTGCGCATGTAATGACTAGTAGAGGCAGGTCTATAGAAGACTATATGACATTTAGCCCTAGCATGGGCCAAATCTGACAGAGAGTTAGCTCTAGGCAAGACTCTAATTCTAGGTAAGTGGAGGGTGAAGAAAGACACATGGGCCACTTCTGAATTGAGAGAAGCGATGGTAAATAGTTAAAGGCTCTTGATCAGACAACCTGATCTCCAGTGGCCTCAAAACTTCACTCAGGGACCAGAGTGAACTGGAGTTCACAAATGTGGTGTACCAAGTGCTCTAGAAACTAGTTAAAGGATCAAGTGGTATTTCTTCATGAGTACCACAGGCCCCCTATTCTAGAAAATATTGTATTGTGACTGGAGAGGAACAGCATTTTAAAACAACTCAAAGGTGTGTTGTATTTTTTCTCCTCCAAATTGCAAAAGTTGTTATTATTTGTTTACTTAAATATGAAAAAAATAATTTCAAAATTTACTTCATCCAGATAAAGACTCTATTAATCTGGATACCATTCAACCAAAAATCCCTTTAGTCTACCACTGACTTCTTATTTTTATCTCATTGTATACTATGCACAAGCTTATCAAAAGGGACTCTACCTCTCATATCTGGGAGAGAGATTTTTCAGTGTTTGAATTTCAAGTGAGTTACCTTAACGTCTTCTACATTACATGTTTTATTGAAAAACAGTATAACAGAACCACGTGCAAGATTTGTTTAACGTTAGATAATACATTAATATGTCAACATTTTAATAGGTTAAAGGAGAAAAACTACGTGACCGTTTCAATAACAGAAAATAAATGTTAATCTTTAATGAAATTTAACTTCCGTTTATGATGAAAACTCTTCATAGCTTGGAGTAGAAGGAAATTCTTTAACCTGATGAAGAGTATATATTGAATATTACAACAAATATAATATTTACTGGTTAAATGTTAGACACATTCACTTTAATACCAGGCACAGATCAAGAAACCTGGCTGTTGTTTCTGTTCAACACAGTGCTGAAGCACAATTAGTCTAGGAACAGGAGGAAATTTTCTAATAATTCAG
>NW_017731407.1:20591-24627 GCF_001890085.2 Hipposideros armiger | reverse complement strand
TAGTAAACTTGGTTAACTGTTTGTCCAGTTGGTACAAATTCATAATGAATAATCCCTCTGATATCAAAAAAGGTTAGCAACATTGTTGCAACAATTTTACAAACCTACTGATCTCACCTGGTATGAGAAGATGCTTAACTTCATTAACTATTAGGGAAATGCAAATCAAAATTACAATAAGATACTACCTCACACATTTAGAATGGTTTTTATCAATAAGACAAGTAATAACAAGTGTTGGAGAGGTTGTGGAGAAAAAGGAACCCTCATTCACTGCTGATGAGAATGTAAATTGGTACAGCCACTGTGGAAAATAGTATGGAGTTGCTTCAAAACTTGAAAAATAGAATTACCACATGGCCCAGCAATCTCTCTTCTGGGTATCTACCCCATATAAGTTGAAAGCATTTATCCGTAAAGATATATGTACTCCTATGTTCATTGCAACATTATTCATGGTAGCCAAGACATGGCAACATCCAAAGCATCCTATGATAGATGATTGGATAAAGAAATTGTGGTACATATATACAATGGAATATTAGTTGGCCATAAGAAAAGATGAAATATTGCCATTTACAACAACATGGATCTTGAGATTATCATGCTAAGTGAAATAAATCATACAGAAAACGTCGAGAACTGTATGACTTCATTCATATGTGGGATATAAAACTGAAAGTAAGAAATGAATAGACAAACAGAAACAGAATCTCAGTTTAGTGGTTACCAGAGGGAAAGGGGGGACAGTAGTGGTAGAAAAGGGAAAATGGAATCTAATATATGGTGATGAGAAGAGAACTGACTCCCGGTCACAATGAAATATATAGATGATGTATTATAGAAATGTACACTTGAAACCTATATAATTTTACTAACCAATGTCACCCCAATAAATTTAATAAAAATTTTAAAAAATCACCTTAAATTGATGAACTCCTCATTAGCATCACTGATAGGTTCTTGGATGTGTGGTGAAGTGACATAAAACAAAACTGATTTCATCACAGGCTAATTGATATAAACAGAAGTTAAGTTCCTAGGGCATCTCATCAAGATTATAATGACATAATGTTGAATAAAATGATGTTATTTGAGATCATGGTTTATTGCCATGAACTCATTATTTTACAGCTATCCCAAGGCTTGAAGATAGCCAGAGGATTAAATAAAATTCTCAGTTTTCAACACTGGCTTTATTCACTTCCCCCACTTAATTTCTTATATATGAATCAGCAATATTTAGTGCTAAAGTGTTGAACTGTGATTCACTCCCAAATCATATGATCCTCTAGAGAGGGTGATTATTGAGAAGACTCACAGTTGTGCTAATTGAGGGCCTGCTAATATCCCTAGCTGTGCTGCATTCTGTATGATTTANTTTTACTTTTTTTTTTTTTTTAGATTTTATTGGGGGATTGGGGAAGGGGAACAGTGTTGGGGAATTGGGGAAGGGGACCAGCCAAGTTGTTGTTCTTCAGTTTTAGTTGTGGAGGGTGCCAGTTGCCATCTGACTGCCCGTGGGCAGCTTGTGTCCTCTAAGCTCAAGGTGCTGTGTTCAATCTTAGTTGCAGGTGGGTGTAGCCACCATTCCATGCAGAGTCGAATAAGCAGCCTTGTTGTTAAGAGCGCACGCTCTAGCCACTGAGCCATCCGGGTGGCAGCTCAGCTCAAGGTGCAGAGTTCAGTCTTAGTTGCAGGTGGGTGTAGCCCACCATCGAACAGGCAATCTTGTTGTTACACCAGCTGAACCATCCTGCCATCTGTTGGCAGCTCAGTGACAGCTTGGCTCGGGCGCAGCATCACTGGCCCATGTGGGAGTCAAACTGGCATCCCTGTTGCTCAGAGCTCACGCTCTTAAGCCAACTCTTAACCAACTGAGCCACTTGGCTGGCCCTAGACATTTTAAATATAAAAGTATAGTAAATTTTGTACTATTTACATATATATTTGTATATAGGCGTAAATATAGTTCTTCAACAGTTGATTAAAATTTTCATATGTTGCAGAATATAGTATTTGGGGTGATTCAGATTCTTTTAGAAAAGTGGGATATAAAGAAGTAAATATATTGGAGATTTTTATTTCGTAGGTACTCACAGTGGAGAAAATCATCTGTACATATGTGCTATATGATTGTAGGGTGGAATAAAGCAACATTAGCTACATATATAATGTATACATTACTGTTTCTGCTTTTTTCACAATTATTTGAAATTAGTCAGCAAATTGCACCTCTTATGTCTTTTAATTTAGTTTCTCTGTATTCCACTGCTATCTTATTGTTTCTTCTGTAACCAGTTGCCTCCTTTCTATCTCCAGTTCACCCTGGTCCTCCTTCCACACTGATGGAACAGTTTTATTACTCAAAAATTAAACCTGAAGAGATCATCCTACTTCCTTGATTTGAGGAAAGACCTTATAACTCACTAACTGTAAACTTCAAACAAAATTAGTTTGGTAGACATTGCTCCTTGCAATCTGACTTTTATCAGCATCTACAATTCATCTGTCACATCAGGCTTGGGCTCCATTAACACTGAACTCTGTTTATTTACCTAATATATTGAGACCTTCATGTCTTCACGAATGCCGTTTCTTCTGCCAGCAATGTTCTCACTTTTCCAAATGGACAAATGCCTGCTCATTCTTACGCCTAGTTCAAATCTTGGCCAGGATGCTCTTCATGTTCTGTTGTTACCACTGTCACATGTTTCACTTATTTGTGAATAACACTGATCATGTTATTTGGCAATTTATTTTTGTGTGTGTTTACATATTATGTTAACATTTAACACAGTACATGGAAGATTATAGATACTCAGTAAATGTTTACAAAATTAATAAATAACCTTAGTGGAGTTGTTAGGGCTTTTTACATAAAGAATCATGTAGTCTGCAAAAAAGTGACAATTTAACTTCTTCATTCCCATTTTGAATGCCTTTTATTTCTTTCTCTTGCCTGATTGCTCTCTCTAGGACTTTAAATACTATGTTGAATAACAGGGGGCATCGCTGTCTTGTTCCTGATTTTAGAGGAAAAGCTTACTGTTTTCTACCATTTAAGGATGCTGTTAACTGAGGGTTAGTTGTATATTGCCTTTATTATGTTGAGGTACTTTCCTTCTATACCCAATTTATTAAGTGTTTTAATCATAAATGGATGTTATATCTTGTCAAATGCTTTTTCTTCATTTATTGATATAATCATATGATTTTTATCCTTTATTTTGTTTATGTGGTGTATCACATTGATTGATTCGCAAATGTTGAAACATCCTGTGCCCATGGAATGAACCCCACTTGATCATGATGTATAATCTTTTTAATGTATTGTTGTATTCAATTGGCTCTCTTTTGTTTAGGATTTTTTGCTCCTGCATTCATAAAAAAATATTGGTTTGTAGTTTTTTTTGGTGTGCGTGTGTGTTATCTTTACCAGCTTTTGGTATCAGGGTAGTGTTGGCCTCATAAAATGAGTTAGGAAATATTACCTCTTCTTGAATTTTTTGGAAGAGTTTGAGGAAGACAGATATTAAATCATCTTTGAACATTTGGTAGAATTCGCTAGTGAAGCCATCTGGTCCTGGACCTTTGTTTTTGGGGATGTTTGGGGTGAATGTTTTAATTTCCTTACTGTTGATTAGTCTATTTAGATTTTCCAGTTTTTCATGATGCAGTATAGGAAGGTTATATACTTCTAAGAATTTGTCCATTTTTTCTAGGTTATTCAATTTGGTGGCATATAGTCTAGTATACTTGTATGATCCTTTGTATTTCTCTGGTATATGTCATAACTTCTCTTTCATTTCTGATTTTATTTGTACAAATAGGGTAAAGTTGCAGAATACAAAATCAATGTATAAAAATTTATTGTGTTGTTATATACTAACAATGAAATTTTAGACAAAGAAATAAAAAACAATTTATTTTGGAATTGCAGAAAAGAGAATAAAATACCTAGCAATAAACTTAACAAAGGATATGAAAACCCTATACACTAAAACAATAAGACATTGTTAAAATAAATTGAAGA
>NW_017731407.1:10299-16786 GCF_001890085.2 Hipposideros armiger | reverse complement strand
GAAATATACTCACAAACGGTGAGACCTTGTCTTTCAATATTCACCGTTCAGCAGCAATTTTAAGACTGCGGAGAAGTCCCCTTTCCTAGAACCACAATTTCTTGCTCCCTTATTTAAACTTTTGAATTCCCAAATTCTGGAACCTGTCTTTCTAGTCCTACCTCCCTGACTTTCTTGACTTCCTCTGACTTTTATATTGATGTTATCTATCTAGTTTCTTGCTTACCGGCCTTTATCCCTGGCCTCTTATAACTGTCTCTGCAATTATGAAAAATTTCGGGATACCTGTTGTAAACTATATGTAGTTACCTCCATGCAACATTTCTCTCCACTCCTCAGCAATTGACTAGGGTTGATGAGCATTTTTAACCTGACTGGATCTAAATAAAAGGGAAGGAAGGAAGTATGTGGAATGGGTCGGGAACCAAGAAATACCCTTGATGTTTTTGCCAGCAATATAAGAATTGCCATATTTCTATTGGGCTATTGTGTTTATTGGCCAGAGCATAAACACAATCTAGTGCCTGTGCCTACAGACAATTCCATTTACTTAAACTACGAAGTGTCATTTCGTGAAAAGTGAATGTATAAAATAACTTAGAAATCCATGCTGATACTTTATCTGTGGAGTGAAAAATATGTATTTTTCTATTCATTGTGTCTTTGGGGAAACTACTCATTCTTCATCCTTGGTCAGTGTAACCCAGATGGACTGAACTCAGCACGGTTACAGAGTGGACATGCGATCTAAGTCTTGTCAATCAGTTATCACACACCCTTGGGTAGAACAAACGATTCGGAAGTAGGAGGTAGGTATGTTGCTCAAGCTGAACCCGAGTCAGTTTTGAGACTTTAGCAGAAATTAGTGGGAAAGAGTCACTCCCTTTCATTAGCTCCAAGAAAGTACTCTTAGAGCTACTAGTGGCCATCCTTACTCACTGCATGGGGAAGGCATATTTGACAGTAAAGCTGACACAGGAAAATAAAGACATAGACAGAGACATTGTTCTATTTAATTTACTGGAGCAACTGGATTCAGCACACGACTTAGTGATGTGAGGTAATAGAATCATTTTTTGTTTTAAGCTGGTTCGATTTGTGTTTTTGTCCTTTGTAACTAAAAGAAGCTTGGCTAATTAAGTCAGTAATTTGAATATGACTTTTAGACAGGAAGTTTAATAGTTTTGTAATTGATATATTTACTTTTCTTGTTGGAAATAATGTAAAGCTTTAAAGCCATTTTTTTCTTGTTTTCCTTACGTGATACAAAGTCTCTCTGAGAAGACACTACCTTGCTAACAAGACAGTCACTCACAACTTGCTGAATTTTTTAAATGTGATAGCTCTCTGACAAATTTGAAGACAAATTAACTACTTTGTTTTCTATATAGGCTCCATAGGTCACAAGCACCTATTTCCTAATCATTATAGAGAAAAGCTTTTTTCTCTCTATCTTCTGTGATTATACATACATTAGTAATGATCCCTTCAGAATGTACCTAAACAGTAGAAACTTGCTTAAATCCATCTAAACTTTTAGTGGGCTTGGCGTAGTGTATGCCCTACATCAGATACAGAAATAGCTGAAGGATTTTCTACTGCCTGTGACCTGGACATTTTCTTTCTAGTCTTTGATCCATCACTGAATTTGAAATAGCACAATGGTCATTTCTTAAGTCAGATCTTGTCTTTTTCAGATTTCTAAGGCTGCCTTTTGAATTTCTTTGTTGTCTTATGAATACATGGGCTTGTCTCTGACTAAATTTCCAGAATGCAGGAGAGCTTGGAAAACATTTCATTATCACAAAAACATGGTTTCTTATGAGCTCTATTCCATATGTAAATACACATTCATTTGAGCTTCTTTTCAATGTTTGGCATTTCAGTTTGTATACATCTACATATTTATATATAAATTATTCCACACACTTTAGGAGAAACTATTATGGGGGTGGGAAAAATTATGTTAAATAATTATCATTTTTACAATTTGAAAGCCTTTTTTCCTTTTCTGTTTTAAAAACACTACCCTTTATAGCTTATGTAGCAGTGACATTGAAGTTTCTATGGTTCAGGTCCCTGCAATACAGATAACATATTTTATTCTTGAATAGTTAAAAATTAAAGTTCATTGTAATTGGAGATTTCTGTAGAAACCATTCAGCATATTTCCATGGTCTCTCTACCTTGCCTGTTTAATTGATGAGTTTTTGTTTCCAAACTTTTCTGAGAGAAATGCTTCTAAGCAGCTTGTGATGCAAATTACGCACATACAGGATTATATACTTATGCACATAGAGCATAGAGTGTTTGTGGTGGTGCTTGTGTATGAAAGTGATGCTTCTGACCTCTGCTTACTATCTGGTCACATCACACCACTGCTTCAAATTATGAAGTGACACTCCATGGTCTGAAATGTAAGTTCCAGCACCCATACATGTTGACATGCCTTCCCTCTTACAGTAACTTATTTCAGTCCTACTTACATGCCTCAGGCTTTCATGTGGTTTCAGATTGCTGGTCTTTTGCACAGGCTGTCGTCTCAATCTGCAGTGCTCTCCTTGCCTGTTTTTGCCCCCGGCAGACTCAAATCTCAGTTTAACTGCTGCCTTAGATAAGACCTTTTATTGACTGCCCTCAGTAATCTTTTCCTCTTTATTCCTGGTGTTAGTGTATTCATATTTGTTGAGATGTTCCCTCTCACCCTCTTGGCTTTGCGTGAGTAGTGTACTGAGAATGGTGAAATTGGTAAGAGGAGACTACAGAGGTCACTGCAATTTAAGAATTGGTGTGCAATGTGGCCTGATGCCTAGATATAGATGATAATAAAATCTCCTAAGATTATACAGGGCAAATGTCTCTGCCTTCTGTATCTTCATTGCTGTTATCCCAAGGCCCAGAGACCTGACTACAGGGGGAAATGAGTCCTCATTAGCAGTAAAAATATTATATTTTTCTGTTACATGTCTTGTAAACATCTTTTCCCACTTTCCATATGAACATCTTGTAGCACATACTTAGTCTTTTCATTTCAGTTTCTCAGCATAAGGCTTGGTCTCCATTACATAAATGCATGTTGAATGAATGATGATACATGGTTCGCTTTGATGAAAAACATACATTTTATGAGACATTTTATGCTGTTTTGCTTATTTGTGTCAAGCTTGTGACCCCCGTGAGCATTCTGTAAATATATGTTCCTATATGAATATGTCTATTGCTAATTTTTGTTTTTAAAATGCTTTTGAAGTTGTAAACTGACAAGATCAGTGCAGGGTTCTATGAATGCCATTATTTTCAGCATTCACTCATTTTAGAAGAAAAGGAAACTTCTTTTCCTCACCTCCCACAGCCTGAAAAAAGTTTCCTTTTTGAGAACAAAATTACCATTGGTTTCAAGATTTCCTTTCAATTATAGAAATTTCCACGTTTTTAAACTATTCTCAGTAAAAGGAAAATAAAAATCAATATTTGCATTTTTGATACATAGGCTAATTTGGTAGACACAGGTTTAAAATCATCATGGCTTTGGAAGTAATTTGGGAGATTTTTCTTTATTTGCTCTTGACTATTGCCCACACTGTTTATGAACTCAGAAGCAGGACACACTGAACTGAGTTTTCTGAGTGCTATTAAATGGTCCACATAAAGTGGACCTTGAAATGCACTATCAAACAGCTCGGTCTCATCTCAAGGATAAGATAGCATACCCATTTAGCTGAAGTTTTCCCTGTATATATTTTTTGTTTCAAAGACTTCAGTTGGGAGGACAGTAAGGGAGCATCCACTGCAGTCAACCAGCTGTAGCCTGCCAATTCCAGTTCCTGACAGGTAGCAAGCTGGATTCTTGGCTATAAAGAATCCCAAACAGCTTCGATATGCTCTAGGGAGGGCAACTGTTTAGCCTAAGCAATTCAAAGAAGCATAATTGTGCTTCACAGTACACAGAAAGTCACCACATCTGTTTCATATTTTTGGCTTTTAGAACTGAACTAGAACAGAGAAATAAACAGAGAGCTTTGAATATGGAGTAAAAAAAAGTTCATGGTGCACAGATGAGCATATTGTATGTAACTCAGTGAAAATTTCCTTAATGAGGGCTTCTTTTGGTAAAGTGAGAAATATTTCTGGTTTAATCAAGGTTTTTTAAAAACAGATTTAATAGAAAATATTATCTATTTAAATTTCAAGGCAGCCTATCATTCCCCCTTAAATTTATTATAGTCCATTGTTGAGATGCCACAGCAGCGTTCACGTGACCTATTGCAAATATTTGGGGAGTCATCTGCACTGCATTAGCCTTTGTAGTGGTAGTTATTTTAAAAAAATAATTTGGATGTGGTAGGCTAAAAACATTCAAGGCAATGAATTAGAACTTCATTAACCACTTTCATCTTTTATTTTGGTTCAAATGTAAATGCAGTCATTTGATATTTAAGTGTATATAATATGTGATGACTGCCTTTTAAAATGTAATCTAGCAGAAAATACATCTTAATTTGAATGTAACACTGTCTTAAATATAATTTTAATATTCTTCAGCATCTGGAGTCTCAAAGAATGAGGCCATTTGAGGTTAAGAAACTTTTCCCTGCAATAACAATAACAATAACAACAACAACAGCAGTCTTCAGACAAACAATATAAAAGGCAAGCATTTATATAAATGATTAGATACTATGGTGAAAAGGTAAGAAAGAAACTAACATGCACCAAGGTTTTCTATTACCAGGGGCTTTACATTATGATACTTACATATTTCCTACAATAACTTATATAGTAATACCTGGGTTTGCGAGCATAATTCGTTCTGGAAACAAACTACTCGTATTGCAAGACATTGCTCGTTTACCACGTTAAAATGTATTAGAAATGTTTGCTCATCTTGCGGAACACTCATAAAACACATTATTAGCAATCCAAGGTTTTACTGTATAGATAACATTTTTGAGGTCTTTCAGGTGAAGAATCTAACAAAATAATTAGCTCAAATATCAGGTCTGCCTAATCATATTCAGATCCTCTCTTCTTTTTTTAAAATTATTAGTTTCAGGTGTACAAAACAATGCAATAGTTATGCTTTTTACCCCTCACAAAGTGACAACCCCTCTCCCTCATCTGAAGTTAAGATTGAAAAACAAAAACAAAAACGAGTGTATCAGAAACATGGTGGTGGGAGGACTTCCCCCTTGAAGTTACAAGTTGAACAGCTATAAATTCAACAAAAGATTCCTTGCAGAACACACAAACACGTCTGAGAGATCCTCACATCAAAACATCTGAAGGTGGGTGAATTGAGGAGAACAGGGGAGGAGGAAAGGGAGGAGTGCAGAGCCAGGGGCCGCAGACGCAGCCCAGAGCTCACTGCTGTCCTGGGAGAGGGGAGCATTGACACTGCAAGAGCACTCTTTGTGGCCCCGAGCATTCCTGCCTGAGTGATCAACATATTATATGGCTGAATCCAGTGATTGGGACAGAGACCGAATACAGAAGTACAACAACTGTCATCTAACATCCCTCTCGGCCAGGCAGGAAAAAGAAGCCACGGAGCCTGGCTGCCTCCTACCACCATCCCAGAGCTAGCAGCAGGCCCCAGAAGAAAATGTAGGAGTGAGTGTTGGGTTACAAAACAGAATATCTACAGCCCTGAGAATTGGAGATAGTTCCTGAGCAGCAGATACACACTGTGACTAATTCCAGTGATAGGGAGGAGATATAATGTCGAGGCAACTGTGGTCTGGCAGTTGCCCTCACTCAGAGGAGAACAAAGACACAAATGCACCAGTTGGCTTTCTCAGCCCACCCCACCCCCACGGCTGATCCCAATGGGGACAACCAGGGCTGATGTGGTGCACACCTCGGCATCAGGCAGCACAGGAAGCACTAGGATTTCAGGGCTCAGAACCCCATTGTCTACCACATCCTCCCACAGATGTGGTGTCCCGAGACTGAGGCGACCTGGTCACAGAGGAGATACCTCCCCAGGAGCTCTTTCACCGCAAGAAGGCAGACCAGGACAAGAGAAAATAAAATGTGCCAGCGCTACCTACTGGAAAACACAAGAAAGACCTCTTCTGATCAACCTGCTGCAGAATTCATTCCCGTAGATGCCTAGGAAGATAAACAATCCATCAATTACCATGAATAACCAAGGTAACAAAACAGCTCAGAAAAAAAAGGAAAAATCTCCAGAAAGTAAACTTAAAGACATGCAAATATGTGACTGAAATGACAAAATTCAAGATTGCAGTTCTGAAAAAAACTCAACAGGATGCAAGAAAACTCAGATAGGCAGTTTAATGAACTCAGAAATAAAATCAATGAACAAAATGAATACTTTACTAAAGAGATAAAAATGTTTAAAAAGAACCAAAAAAAAAATCTGGAGCTGAAGGACTCAAAAAAAGAAATGAAGAATGAAACGGCAAGCTTAGGAAGGAGCTGGCCAGATGGAGGGGAGATATCGAAAATAGAAATCTGGAAATGA
>NW_017731407.1:7321-9124 GCF_001890085.2 Hipposideros armiger | reverse complement strand
AAAACCTAACCAGATGAACAAGACAGGGATGACACCCCCTCATCCCAGCAACCCCCCCCATCACCACTATTATTCAACAGTATTGGAAGTCCTAGCCAGAGCAGTCAGGCAAGAGAAAGAAATAAAAGGCATCCAAATTGGGAATGAAGATGTTAAATTGTCACTTTTTTGTAGATGGCATGATTTTTTTAAAATATAGAAAACCCTAAAGACTCCACCATATACTATTAGAAACAATAAAAAAAATACAGTAAAGTTGCAGGACACAAAATCAGTGTACAAAAATCCCTTGCATTCCTATATACTAACAATGAAATTTCAGAAAAAGAAATAAAAAACAATTCTTTTTTCAATTGCAATAAAAATAATAAAATCCCTAGGAGTAAACTTAATGAAGGATGTGAAGGAGCTATACACTGAAAACTATAAGTCATTATTAAAAGAAATTGAGGAAGACACAAAGAAATATATTTTGTTTTCATGGATTGGAAGAATCAACATAGTTAAAATGCCCATATTACCCAAAGCAATACACAAATTTAATGCATTCTCCATAAAAATTCAATGGCATTTTTCAAAGAAATAGAATAAAAAACCATGAGATTTGTATGGAATCACAAAACTCCCTGAATAGCCAAAGCAATCCTGAAAAAAAAGAACAAGGCTGGAGGTATCACACTCTGACATCTAATGACACTACAAATCGACAGTAATCAAAACAGCATGGTACTGGCAGAAAAACAGACACACAGACCAATGGAATAGAATTGAGAACCCAGAAATAAACCCACATATATATGGGCAGATAATTTTTGACAAAGGAGTAAAAAACATACAGTGAAGAAAAGAAAGCCACTTCAATAAGTGGTGTTGGGAAAATTGGAAAGCCTTGTGCAAAAGTGTGAAACAAGACTGCTATCTGTCACTATATACTCAAAATGGATTAATTAAAGTTGTCTGAGCATTAGACAATAAATTGCATAGAAGAAAACATAGGTACTAAACTAATGGAACTTGGGGTCGTAGAAGATTTTATGAATTTGACCTCACAGGAAAAGGAAGTAAAAGCAAAAATAAATGAATGGGACTATATCAAACTACAAAACTTCTGCAGAGCAAAAGAAACTATCAGCAAAATAAAGAGGCAACCAATTGAATGGGAGGAGGTATTTGCAAACAATGCTTCTGATAAGGGGCTAAAATACTAAATATATAAGGAAATCATACAACTCAACAACAAAAAGACAAACAATCTAATTAAAAATAGGGGCAGAGGACCAAACGTACAGTTCTCCCAAGAAGATAAACGCCTAACAGATGTATGAAAAGATGTTCCACTTCACTAGCTGTTAGGGAAATGCAAATCAAAACCACAATTAGATACCAGCCAACACCTGTTAGAATGGCTATTATCAAGAAGACAAGTAATAAGTGTTGGAGAGGCTGTGGAGAAAAAGGAACCCTCATACATGGCTTGTGGGAATGAAAATTGGTACAACCACTGTGGAAAAATAGTATGGAGTTTCCTCAAAAAATTAAGAGTAGAATTACCAAATGACCCAGCAATCCCTATTCTGGGAATGTGCCCCCAAAATCTGAAAACATTTATCTGTAAAGATATATGTACCCCTATGTTCATTGCAGCATTATTCTGGTGGCCAAGACATGACAACAGCCAAAGTGTCCTATGATAGATGATTGGATAAAGAGGATATGATACACACACACACACACACACACACACACACACACACACACACATACACACACACACACTGGAATATTACTAGGCCATAAGAAAAG
>NW_017731407.1:0-7281 GCF_001890085.2 Hipposideros armiger | reverse complement strand
TAGACCACAGTTTAGTGGTTACCAAAGGGTAAGGGGGAAGGTGGGAGAAGAGGAAAAAGGAGATCAAATATATGGTGATGGAAGAAGAACTAACTCTGGGTGGTGAACACAATGAAATATATAGGTGATGTATTATAGAAATGTACACTTGAAACCTATGTAATTTTACTAACCAATGTCACCCCAATAGATTTCATAAAAATAAAAAACAACAACAACATTGTGTGTTGCTTTATGACACTATGCTAAGCACCTTCTTAGATTACCTTTCTCAAACCTCACAGGAACTGTGTGTGTGTGTGTGTGTGTTAATTTTTTTCTTTCTGATTTATAGATGAGATAACTGAGGTGCCAAAATGTTAAGTAATTTGGCCTAGGTATCATGTTTTGTAAATAGCACATGTTTGAAAGCAAGGCTTGTCCAACTTCAAACTCAGTACTATGTCATCATGTAGTACTCAAATCTCTTGCCTTAGGGCCGGCCGAGTGGCTCAGTTGGTTAAGAGCTCACTCAAGAGTTTGAGCTCTGAGCAACAGTGGTTCAATGCCTAGCCTGAGCTGAGCTGCCGCATGAGCTGGCAGGATGGCTCAGCTAAAAAATTAAAAAAAAAAAGAAAAAATAAAATCTCTTTTCTTACTCTGATTATTAATGTAAAGGTAGGCCTTATTAGTCAACATATGGTGACATCTAGAAAGATATTAGTCTCCTTGATTTTTGGATCCCTTTTTTCTAATTTAATGATTTGAGTTTTGTGAGTACCCTGGGGCTGTTTTTTCCTGCCTTTAAGGAGAAGCAAGGCGGGGCAGATGATCACCTTTGTAACTGATTTAGGCTGACAGGAGTTTAGTGTAGCCTTTAAGTTATGGACCAAGAGCCTTCATGATTCTGTGCCGCAAGCCAGACAGAATAAATTATTCTGTTCCCCTTCTTCTGTCATTTTAAATCTGTAAAGGAATTGTGTGCTATAAAAACTTGAAACCTGCTCCTCTATTGTTAACATCTGAGTTTTTTTTTATAGGCTGTCAGAGATTAGAAAGAGAGGCTGCACAGTTCAAGTGATATTTTCAATCAGGTAGCCATCACACATTTTATGTCAGAAAGCCAACAAATATTTAATTACAGTGATCATATAATCTTTCAAATGCAAATAGTCTGACTCAGATTTCGGCTTGTTTGGTACAAAGTGATGATGAAAGAATGGTATAGTCTGATCGCTGTTTTACTCCCATCTGTGTGCACCAGGCAATCACCACTTACAGATGGTTGTGATTCAGAGACAGGTTGCCACATGCGAAAAAAGTATGTTTCAGTTATTTTAATAAGATTTATAGCAGTAGTCACAGTTAAATGCTTAAACCTTAATGATAATTGCTGCTAATCTTTCAAGAAAATGATTAGAGTTTAATAAACCTCAAGAAGGATGTTTTACTGTAAACTTCAGCAAAAATACAAAGGTAAATTTGATGTTTAAACCCTCATCTAATAAATTAGAATGCTGTGTGCACCTTTTTCCATTTTCTGAAATTGGATTTGTATAGACAAACACACACACATTTATATTGTATGTATTGGAGACAAATTAAGACACCTAATTGCTATGAAAAACATAATTGGTCAAGTGGCAACAAGTAATTCTGAACAAATATACTAAAATGATTCCTGTTGGCTTTGAGATTTTTTTGTAGTACAATATTCATAACCTAAAATTTATCATTTTAACCATTTTTAAGTGTATAGCTCAGTGACATTTAGGTAGACGCACAACGCTGTGCAGCCATCATCACTATCCATTTCCAGAACCCTTTCATCTGCCTGCGCAGAAAGCTTTTACCCATTAAATAATAACTCCCTATTCTCTCTTAGCTCAGCCCTTGGAAACCTCCATTCTGTTTTCTGTTTCTATGAATATGCCTATTCTAGGAACTGCATATAAGTGGAACCATACAATTTTTGTACTTTTATGTCTGGATTATTTCATTTAGCATAATTATTTTACTTAACATGTTTTCAGAGTTTATCCATATATCAGAATTTCATTCCCTTTTATGTCTGAGTAATGTTTCATTGTATGTGTATACCACATTTTGTTGATATTGATATGGACATTGGGACCTTTTGGCTATTGGCAACAATGCTGCTGTCACTATTGGTATACATGTATCTGTTTGAGTCCCTGCTTTCCCTGAGTTTCAGAACGGCTGCACCATTTTATATTTCCATCAGCAATAAACGGTGAGGGTTCTAATTTTTTCACACCGTTGCCAACATATATTTTCCATTTTTAAATAATAACCATTCTAATGAGTGTTAACCTTGATATTTTTAAAAATTTTTATTCAATTTATTGAGGTGTCATTGTTTAGTAAAATCATATAGGTTTCATCTGTACAATTCTATAATACATCATCTATATGTTGCATTGTTTGTGAAACCTGAGATTTTTAGGTTAATTTAAATAGATACTTTGAGTAATCATGAAAATCTTTTATTTACTAATTTTATGCAAATTGTCACAAAGTTGCTAATTTAGAGTGATCTTAATTTGAATCATTCCATTATTTTTATTTGTTTGATTAATCTCCTAGACCCTGAATAGGAAAGTTTCTTTACCTAAAGATAATGTCAAAAAAGCACATATAAATGATGTTTAACCCTTTGTGAAAGCCTAAATAGAAAAGTAGTTTTATCTTAGTGTATAATATAAGGGCAGCAATAAAATTTGTAACTGCATGGGAGAGAGGAAACAATGCAGCTTATATATAGGACATTTCTGTTGTTCAGGTAGTATGTTGTGTATTTGCTAAGTAGGCAGAAATAGGATATACATACACATATACAGATTATACACACACATATATACAAATCTCTGGAATCAGGAGGCTACTGCAGAGGAGATAGATATGGGTAGATTAAATGGGATACTGATAGGTGTCAAAACCTAGGATATCCTAGTTCACCTCGATTTCAGGATTTGTCTTTACTGAGGATGCACTGGCATTCTAGGGCTGGCCTAAGAGAGACATTTGATCTACTCAGCATATCCTAATTATGGTTATTTCCTTTTTAAGCTGGGAACTAAATCAGCCCCTTGGTTTCAGAGGGATTTGTGCCTTTCAAAGATTGTGCTGTATAAGTCTGTACTTCTGACCGGGGGAAATGTGGAGACTGGGTGTTAGAGGAAGAGTTCTACATTAGAGAGGCCACTCAGAGGGGAACTGGGCCTCCTATTTTGGGGAAAAAAAAATCAATGAGTATTGAGTTTTGATTGAAGATGGCTACAAACCATCCGTCAGACACATTTTAAGGTTTAGTATTTCATTTCTTGTACTAAGCACCAACATTTTATCACCATATAATTCTAGGTTTATATGGCTTTGGAGCTTCAAGTTTGGGTTCATGTCTGAAATAAAAGTACTTAAATTATTTATTTGTAGTTTTAAGATGAAATAACTTAGTTGTATTTTTTTTTTTTAGAATCAAGTCAACATGTTTTATAGAACTATTATGTAGAAAAACTCATTTAAGAAAGTAGGTACAAATGAAATAATTCTTCTTTGAGATCTACAATGTTGATAGCATTTTCACTGAAATCGTACAATATTTATAAGTAAACTAGTTTATAATAACACTTAAAAAGATATTAGTGCTAAAGCAAATGCTTTGCACCTCTGGTCAGAGCACTGTAAAATATAAACTAAATAAATTATATCCTTTTCTCAGACAACTTGCTCTCCAAACTGCACAGGAGTATGCAGCAAGTTGGGATATTGAACACATACTTAAAATTCAACCATGAATGGGAAACCACATTGTCAGGAACAGCCAGCCTTCTCATTGTACTGGAAAATGCATGTTAGTTAGCCGGGGTAGTTGTGGAAAGGAATGAATCATAGCCTCTCTTCCAATGAATGAGTCATGGCTGGTTGAATGGAGGTGGGAACTTCAAGCCCTCATTCTCTGAGTGATGGAAAGAATTTTTCCTCATTTTATATATTATTCAATATCTCAGTCACTATCACTGTTGATAAATGTTATGAAAAATGATCGTTTATCACTTAAAATCAATTGAGATATTTACAACTAATACTTCCCTTTCATAGATCTGAAAGTGCTTTTCAAAAATCAATTAATTTGCACAATATACCACTGTAAGGTTAGTCATATTATCACCATTTTATGGACAAATTCAAAGGAAGAGAGGTTAATTAACCCATCACAGGGTCCAAGGGCTGGAGTGGCGAGGCAAAATGGACTGAGCACCAACTTGAAGGCCAGGAACTCCTGCTTTTAGCATGTAGTTTAATTGATTTAGATCAGTTTCTCTAGACTAAAAAGCACATGCAATAATTCTAAATTATCATGCAGCAGTGTAGTGTGGATTAAATAATTAATATTCCTGAGCCCTTTATAAATGTGAATTATTATTACTCATTCTAGCCTTAGACCACTAAGTCCTCCAAGCTACCTTCCAGCACTTGTGACTAAAGTGTAAATTAATTGGCTAAGTGAGAAATTCATCTCACACATTTCCTGCTGAGAGAGAAGAGACTCCTCTGTCCTGATTGGAAATCTATATATACAGTGGTGCATTTTACTCTGCTTCCCTTAATGTATGTGTTTGCATCTCATTCCCTAATAAACTGAGAATTCATCTTACACAGAGATCCATGTTCAACATAACAATATAAAATGCTCATACTTCTATTGGAAAAGCATACCTCTCCTTTTCTAGAGATGCACTTTTAAGAAGATTATCACATGGCTAGCCAAACAGTAGTTTGCTTTACTACTCTTTCACACAGGTTTAAAAAAACTACTGAAAATGTTTTTTTCTCCGAAGATATAGTACTACCCTGGGTTATTAAGCTTGTGCTCATATTTGTGCTTTTTCAATAAATATACTTGGGAAACATTATAATATTAGAAATCCAGGGGTTGCCTAACTGACAGTTTTGTCCCTCTAACCATTATTGTTAGAGAAGCAAAACCTCAAACACTTCATTTAGAGGAAGGGAGTGCTGGGGGTTGAAACAAAGACTAATTACTAGTTCTATGCCTTTTTCAGAGAGATAAGGGAGTATATCTATAGAATTCTTAATATATTAATAGATGGGTGATAAGAATAATTTTCAAGATTGTGTTAAGACAGCTTTTCAATCATTCATACAACAAATATCTTTTGAGCACCTATTATTGTGTTGTTGGAAAAGTCATGACGTAGTTTGTCTATGTTTTTCAAAGGTCATTTATTTATGTAAAGAACAAAGATCAATCAATAATATATTGCCCGTTTTATTTGATAACCTTTTGCCATCTTTCAGTGAGCTTCATAATTCCTCTTTCATAGAAGGACCTGTCTTTATTTGTGAAAAACTGAATAAGGTGCTGATTTACAGCCTCATCTGAATTGAACGTTATACCACACAAGGAGTTTTGAAGAGAGCAAAACAAGTGGAAGTCTGACGGTGCAAGGTCAGGCGAGTATGGTGGGTGTGGCAACACATCCTATCCAAGCTCCAATCATTTTTGATGGGTGATCAAACTTGTGTGTGGTCTCATGTTGTCGCGATGAAACACAACTTCTTTACAATTAACAAGCTCTGGACGTTTCTGGATGATGGATTTGTTCAAACTGTCCAATTGCCAACAGTACACATTCAAATTGATTGTTTGGAAGGAGCTTGAAAAACACAACACCTTTAAAATCCCACCACACTGAGAGCATAACCTTCCTCTGATGAATGTCTGCTTTCGATGTCATTTGAGGCAAATCATTATGTCGGGACCAAGACCGTTTGCGCACCACATTGTTGTAAACAATCCACTTCTCATCACCAGTTATCAGTTGCTTCAAAAAAAGGATTGTTTTCCTTATGTTTAATGAGCATATTGCAGATGTTTATACGTGTTGTCAAATGAACTTCTTTGAGTTCATGCGGAACCCAAATATTGAGCTTGCTTTCATATCCTAGCTTCTTCAGGTGGCCGTGAACACTTGAATGATGAATGTTCAATGTTTCTGCAATCTCTCATGTTGTGTAACATGGGTTTCACTCGATCAATGCCTTTATTTTGTCGTATCAACCTCGATGGGCCTCCCTGACCGAGGAGCATCATTGAGATAAAAATCACCAGCACGGAATTTCGTGAACCATCGTTGGCACTGATGTTCTTGTAGAGCATTGTCACCATAAACTTTATGCAACTTTTACAAGCTTGACATGCATTCTTCCCTTTATGGAAGTAAAACAGTAAAATATAGCAAAAATGCTGTTCAGTCTTCCATCTTCAACTTGTTGTAAAATCTGCAAAACTCAACCCAATCGCTCAATTTTTTTAGAATGAATGAAGCTAGAACTGTCAGCTGTCAAATGACATAGCAATAACATAGGTGTGAATGACTCCAGTACTTCCAAAAATTAACTAGTGCCATCTGTTGCAACATGTGTCATGGCTTTTTCAATGACCTAATATATGCCAGGCACAGTTCTAGATGGCTGAGAATAATGATGAGGACTTTGCCCTCTATCATTTACATTAAGTAAAAGAATAAAAGTATGTGTGTGTATGTATGTATGTATGTATGTATGTGTTTAAGCTAAAGGCTTGGAAGTTATAATGAAACTTAAAGGGGACAGACTATAGTGGGAGTTCTATTTTTCAAAGGGATGGTCAAGAAAGGAGGAGATTGACAGTTGAACAGGAGTTTGAATGATGCAGGGATGTCAGCCTTACAAATATTTTGGGGAAAAGCATTCCTGGGAGAGCAAATAATAAATGCAAGAGCCCTGAGAAGATAACACATTAGCAGGAGCAGGTGTGGTGGTTATTCTGAGAGTCATCACAGGGCTTAGATATTTGAAAGCATACTCAGTTCTCAGAAAACAGCTTAGAGACCTTTAGAGGAGGTAATTGAGCACGTGTAATGCAGGAAGACAAATTGTAAACACTTAAATGTTGATATAAACTATCAAAAGCCAGCAGATACCTACTTTATAAAGAGCTAGCAGAAGCTTCGCTTACTGATTTCAAGGATACTTAGTGAATAATTTTTGAATTTTCAAAATATATTCAAGTATCTGATTTTTAATTTTTAATTTTAAATTTAGTTATAAATTACAGTTGACATGCAATATTATATTAGTATCAAGTGTACAACATAGTGATTAAACATTTATATACCTTATGAAGTGATCACCCCAATAAGCCTAATACCCATCTGACACCATACGTAGTTACTACAATGTTATTGACTGTATTTCCTAAGCTGTACTTTACTT
>NW_017736743.1:0-1307 GCF_001890085.2 Hipposideros armiger | reverse complement strand
AGAGATTTATAAAAACACAGATAATGAGGAGGTATTCCCTAAGATTTGGATTCCATTGGTCTTCAGTAGGTAAAAAGGGTCTGCACTGTAAAGTATCCCGGATGAATCTGACATGCAGCTAGTTTAGGAGTTTGTGTTAGGCCACCAACTTCTTAGTAATGCAGCTTTAGACTGCAAAAAGGAAAAAGGAGGGAGGGAGGGAGAGGAAGGAGGGAAAGAAGGAAGGAAAGAAGGGGAAAGATAAAAAGAAAGCAAGAAATCCCTGAGGAATAATATATAGTGTAAAATATAAAGACATCTAGCGATTTCTGAAAAAAATTCACATTGAAACTGTTTCCTCTCTATTGCAATACCAAAAACAATGATTGAAACTAGCTGGGAGTTAAAGTTAGATATTTAAGAATAGTGATGCATATGGACTTGGTATTCCCATGGAAACAGGGGGAAATTTTTCCAAATATATTGTGGTAGATTCAACTCCTCAGAAACCAACCTTTAAGTTATTCTAGGTATTTTGAGAATTTGGTTTCTTCTAACTCTGAAATGTCTATTTCATCCATGGACTTGATCTCTGTGACAAACTGATTCCTTGTTCAGTGAATAATGAAAAATCTTTATACATAACACTGTGTATCATCCCATCCTTCTTTATATAATAGTGCCTTTCCTTTCTTCAAGTATTTTTCCCCTTTGTAAATATCTTATGTCTACTGGTTACACAAGCCCTCTGATTATTTTTAAAAAAGTTAAATAAGACATTACAGGACAACCATAAAGCCACTTACTCTCTAAGTGACTCTCTAAGTGTATGCCCTAGGCCTACACATGTGGAGAGCCATCTAAGTCATGCCCCACCATGAAGGGTTACGGTTCAAAGTGCAAACACTATAACACCATTTAAGAAAATCCTGGCCATTCACAGAGTTGGGCGTTTTCTAAGAGATTTTTGTCATATTTTCATATAATTTCAAACTCTACGTGAATTTTCTAAGTGAAACATTCCATTTTATGCCCCAAGAACCTTGGGAAATCAAAACAATGCTTTGGATAAAAACAGACCATTGGAACAGGATGAGTTTTAACACTAACTGGTAAGATGGGTCACTTAACCTCATGGGGTCTTAGTTCTCTCATTTACAAAACTCTCAGTTCTTCAGATAGAAGTTACATGAAAACAACTGTGCAGGCTGCCAAGCAATAACAGCATTTTTACCTTCAAAACATGCACAAAAATAAGAAGTACTTTATTGTCATTGATACCACAGATGCAATCGAAACAGCATTATTGTGTCTGCTTCCATGTCTAA
>NW_017736742.1:0-1307 GCF_001890085.2 Hipposideros armiger | reverse complement strand
GCCTGCTTGGCCCAGAGGAGGAGGGGAGAAGGGAGATTGGAGGCAGACAAGTAATGATGTGAGTCGTGATGGCTGAGTTCGCTTGGTTTCACTTCAGCTGGCAGTGTCTCAGGGAGCTGGCAGGGCTGGGTTCCTCCCCGTGGCCTGTGTGCCGGGCAGCAAGGTGAACAGTTCAGCCTGGGGTGTTTTATCACAGTGCTCAGGAGAGTTTGTAACTCCCCAAATGCCTTGTCTGGACTCTTCAAAAGGACAAGCTCCCTTTGTGGGGGGATTTCAGTGGGTTTGCTTTGCAGAGCTGGCCATATTCTCAGGTGTTCCCTTGCCTCTCTAGGGCATGCCTCAGGAGGCACCCTCTGGGGACACATCCAGGGCCCAGGCAGCACTTGGGCCAGTCTGCCTGCAGCTGGCACGCTGGCGTGTCTCTAGGTTACGCTGAGCTCTGAGCTGTTCTCTTCTTGGCTGGTCCCACCAGCGCATTGCTCAGAAGGAGAGCGGGGTGGGGCAGGGTGTGGAGCAGATTCCTCCCCTTCTCCTTCACACAGTAATCTTGGCGGTAACTGGAAACCTTGACACCAGGAGGTGGTGGAAAGACACTAGGTTTAGAATGAGACGGGCAGGGTTCAAGGCCAGACTCCTGTTTCTCACATCTTGGCACTTAGGTACTTTATTCAACTGTCTGGGGCTTTCTCCTCTCACCTGTAAAATGTCAAAGTAATAACAGTACTCGTTGCTATATGTTTGCTTTTTTTCAAACTTAAACCTAACTATTTTATTTATTTATTTATTTATTTAATTGTTTAAAGTTTTTTTTTTATTGGGGAATTGGGGAACAGTCAAGTTGTTGTTCTTCAGTGTTCGTCGTGGAGGGCGCCAGTTGCCATCTGGCTTCCGTCAGCAGCTCGTGGCCGCTAAGCTCAAGGTGCTGTGTTCAGTCTTAGTTGTGGGTGGGTGTAGCCACCATCCCATGCGGGAGTTGAACCAGCAGCCTTGTTGTTAAGACCGCATACTCTATTCACTGAGCCATCTGGGCGGCAGCTCAGCTCAAGGTGCCGAGTTCGGTCTTAGTTGCTGGTGGGCATAGCCCACCATCAAACAGGCAATCTTGTTGTTACACCAGCTTAACCATCCTGCCACCTGTTGGCAGCTGAGCGACAGCTCAGCTTGGGTTCAGTGTCACTGGCCCATGTGGGAATCGAACTGGCGGCCCTGTTGCTTAGAGCTCGCGCTCTTAAGCCAACTCTTAACCAACTGAACCACTCGGCCGGCCCTATTTTATTTTTTTAAAAGATTTTATTGGTGATTTGTTT
>NW_017736741.1:0-1308 GCF_001890085.2 Hipposideros armiger | reverse complement strand
CATTTCAGGAGGCCTTGAAGCAAGCTAACTTTAGTTTTTCAACCCCCATCCTTAGTTTCTAAAATTGATTACATGCATATTTCTGAGAAACAGTTTATGCAGTCAACTCAACCCGGTCATGATATACTGTTAAGACACCTGGACATAACAACACTGTTAGAGCAGCGGAATGCAGTTTTAACTAAAATAACTACACATTCTTTTTAGCTTCTGTAATTTGCTTTACATACAGCCCTGCCTTATAAAAACCCTACCCCCCATATCTCGGGACCGTCTCTCCTTAGTTGGAGAGGCGGTCACTGAGCTCAGCTTAATAAAATCTTTGGAACCCTAATTTGACATCCAGCCTCTTTGTTAATTGTCTGGACCCAACAATCCAAGCAGAACAACAAAAAGAAAAAAGAATAAAAAACATTGAAAATAGTTTAAGAGAGCTGGGCGATAACATCAAGCACAACAACATGCATAATATAGGAATACCAGAGGGAGAAGAGAGGGAGCAAGGAATTGAGAATATACTTGAAGTAATAATGACCAAAAACTTCCCTAACCTGGCAAAGGAAATCAACATACAAGCTCAGGAAGTGCAGAGAGTTCCAACCAAGATGAATCCAAACAGGCCCACACCAAGGCACATTATAGTGAAAATGGCAAGGATTAATGACAAAGACAAAATCTTAAAAGCAGCAAGGGACAGGCAGCAAGTTATTTACAAGGGCCCTCCCATAAGATTATCAGCCAACTTTTCTACAGAAACTCTGCAGGCCACAAGGGAGTGGCAGGAGGTTTTCAAAGTGATGAAAAACAAAGGCCTACAACCTAGATTGCTTTATCCAGCAAGGCTATCATTTAAAATTGAAGGAGAGATAAAGAGCTTCCCAGAAAAGAATACCTAAAGGAATTCATTACCACCAAGCCAGCATTGCAGGAAATGTTAAAAGGGCTTCTTTAAGCAGAAGAAAGGAAAAAAATCAACCTAACTAATGAAGACTAGAAACAAATAGCTAAATGGCAATAACTACACACCTATCAATAATCAAGTTAAATGTAAATGGATTAAATGCACCAATCAAAACACATAGGGTGGCTGAATGACTAAGAAAGCAAGACCCATACATATGCTGCATACAGGAGACTCAACTCAGACCAAAAGACACATACAGGCTGAAAGTAAAAGTATGGGGTAAAATATTTCATGCAAATGGAACTGAGAAAAAAACTGGAGTAGCGATACTTACATCAGATAAAATAACGTTAAATTGAAGAATATAATAAAGGACAAAGAAGGGCACTTCATAATAATAAAGG
>NW_017736740.1:0-1247 GCF_001890085.2 Hipposideros armiger | reverse complement strand
CAAAACGGGCAATATATCATTGATTGATCTTTGTTCTTTATATAAATAAATGACCTTTGAAAAACATAGACGAAATACGTCATGACTTTTCCGACGACTCAATATATTAGAGAGAGAGAGTCGTATTATATTTCTGGATTTTGTAAAGTTTATGGTACTTGCCAGCTTTTAACTTTTATTGTTTGTTGTGATTTCTTTTCTCATTCTAAATAACCATTCCTGTTCATACCTAACTTTGTGTTGCTAGTTTTATAGTCTCTTAGCTGTAGAAGCTGGATTGCCTAGCTCGCGGTCACCATGTATCCGGAGGAGGCCTGGTGGGAAGGCACACACACCCGGAATTCCATCGTGTACCTCATCCCCAAGTGCTCACATATAGACACGTCCCTGGGTCTCTGGGACCCTGGCGGGAGATATTCCCCAAGCCCTTCTTCCTGAGTGGAGGGGGGAGGCAGCAGCTGCTCCTCCTCAGAGGCACTGGAGTCCGAGGGCCGGTACCTGGGAGCCGCGGGCTGCTCAGTGGCCTTCCTTCCTGGCCGCATGACGGCCTTTGGCCAACAGCTGCCTGTATGCAGCCCCTCTCCGGAGAATCTGTGTGGCCATTCATCACAGGCCTCCTCTTAGAAAGGCAAAGAAGGTTGCATTATACGAGGTAAAGCTTATCGTTGACATCTGCCAAGATCCACGCATTTCCCCTCCCTCCTGGCCCCCAGCCCCTGGCCCCACCCCTCCCCTCTTCCTTTCCCCTCTCTGGTGGGTTTTCAATAGTGTGTGCTTTTTTTCTGTCTCCTTTCTTTCTGGTCAAGACAGGGTTGTCTCTCTGGTTGGAAAAAGGCAGTGTGTTCGTGGAGTGCAGCTGCATTTCAAAGGTACTTTGTTGGCGAGTTATGAATTTGCCTTTACTAGCATGGGGAAACAGGGAGATTCTTTGGCTTTTTTCCCCCCAAACTGAAATTGATGTTATTTCTTTGCCAGTGGTACCCAAGGAAATGTTTTGTTCCATTTCCTCCCCTTTCAGGCTGAGCCCTATTTATGTTTGGAGCTGGGGCACTGCCATTAAGAATCATTGTCATTACCACCAGCATCTGAGGCTGGCCAAATTCAGCAGCTGTGGGCTCATGCCTACCCTTACCAAGGTTTATTTCCTTGACAACATGTTCTTGTTTGGACCAACTTTCTTAGTCTTTCTCTCGTTGTTGTTTCTTTTTTTCCCCTCCTTTCCAAAATCCCCCTTATAGTTTCATGGG
>NW_017736738.1:0-1308 GCF_001890085.2 Hipposideros armiger | reverse complement strand
TTCTGAGTTTTGGGCATGGTATGTGGGGAAACTAGGAAATCTAAAGTCATGTTAATGTCAACTATTAATGAGAGTAGAGTACAGTGGCTTTCTGTTTTATTGCCCAAAGCCCAGGAGCCCACCTGAACCTCACACAGTGTCACAGCTTCTTTAGGCTGAGGTCCTGCCTAAGAACGCCACACCCCTTGGCTGCATCCCGCTACCTACTGCCATCTCTGTCCTCACCTCTACCGACTGCCCTGGTCATACTCCTCTGGCAGTTGGCTCTGCCCTTCACGGGGGCCCACACTGCTACCAACGCTGCACTCTCCTACCATTTCCTGCCGTTCTCGTATCTGCCTGAGCCTGATGTCTGCCAGTCTATCTCCCTGCTGCTACCTCCCACTGCCAGCTCCCTGGGTAACAAAGGTCCCAAAGTCTGTGAGAGCCAAACAGACCACTAGCTGGGTATACGTGACGCACGAGGCTGGGCTCAGTGTTTGGCCTCATTGTTGGCAAAGTCGTAAGGAGTGGAGAGGACTGTGGCAAAGGGCTACTCAGCTCTAGGAGATAGCAGTGGTGCATCAATGTGGGGCAGAGTGGCCAGATTTTCCAATTATTCCAAAGAAACCCGAAATCCATTAGTATATAAAATCTTGCGATTTTTAAATGCTGGCAAACAGTTCAATAGTTTTAAAACCCAGTGACCCAAGTGAAACAGACCTAAGGCCGGCTTGTATAGATACCGCCTCTTCCTTGTGCTCACTCCATTCTTGCCTGTCCCGGCATCGGCTAGTAATAATTATGGCTTCAAAAAATAGCACTTACCATGAGCCTGGACAAGTGCTTTACACATATTAACGTATTTCATCCTCCCACCTACCCTGTGGGAGGCACTGTTATTACCCCTTCCTTACAATGTTGAAAACTGAGGCACAGAGACCTGAGGTGACTTGCGCAAGGTCACCCAGCTGGTGTCAGAGGTAGGATTCAAATCTGAGCACTCTGCCTCCCAAAGTGGTTCGCAGCCTACACACTATAAACCTAGTCTGCCAAAGCGAGGGAGCTTGGAACTATCACTGGTTCTTTTATTTTACAGATGGAAGAGGGGTTCCTCACAGCCAGAGCTGACATTTAGACAGGAAAATGTACTCCAGGCACAAACAAATGACTTACAAATTAGCTTGTAGGACAGGATCTAGGAAAAGCAGTGTCCCTGACACTGGGCCACAGAGTATTTTGTTGGGTTTGGGGATAAAGGACAGCATCACTTTGGGCTTTTAAGTTAATGATTCAAGGAGAAAAGTTTTTGCACATTCTGAGTTTTGG
>NW_017736737.1:0-1309 GCF_001890085.2 Hipposideros armiger | reverse complement strand
CCCTTCCCCCGATTCCCCAGAGCTGTTCCCCCCACCCCAATTCTCCAATAAAATCTTTAAATAAAATAAAATTAGTGTGGCGTGGGCCAGCCGAGTGGCACGATGGTTAAGAACTGGCTTGGGACACCAGAGGGCCCCGGTTTGGATCCCACATATGAGGGCCAGTGACACTGCGCTCTCCAGCTAAGATGCTGAACAACAGCTCAACCTGAAGCTGGGCTGCCATGAGTTGCTGACGACGGTGCAGGCTGCAGCCCCTGTGGCAGTGGGTTGCCATGGGCTACCATGTGTAGCCAGCAGCCAGCGTGAACGGCCAGCAGCCGCAGTGTCCAGAAGCCGGCGACTGATCTGCCTTGCCCGGGAAGAGTGCAATGATGGTGCCAACTTGGGCCAGTGAAACAATGTCCTCCACAGCTAGACTGAAGAACAAAAGAACAAAAGGATAGCAACTTGTCTGTTCCCCTTGCCCCAATTCCCCAGTGCTGTTCCCATCCCCCAATTCCCCAATAAAAATCTTAAAAAAAAAAAATTAGTGTGGTGAACATTCTTGTACTTAAATATTTTTGTATATCTCTTGAGTAGACTTTCTGACTAGTAGATTTTCTAGACCAAAATATGTATATTTTTAAGGCTTTTGATAAAAATTGCCAACTCTTACAAAAGTCATGTGAATTACAGTGGTGAACTGATTGTTTCTTTTTATATTTGTGAAAAATGGCATTAAGTAGTTCAAAAGGTAAAAATCATACTTTGTAATTAGCTATTCTTGCTATTCTTTGTACGTTTTTCCCTGCTTGGAAAATACCCTAGTAATTTGTAGTTCTGTTGTTAATTAGTTGGTCTTGGAACTTGCCAGACCTTTTCTGTATATATATATATATATATATATATATAAGTGGAAAGTGGAAACTGAAGTGCTAATGTCTGTTTCAGGGGCCAGGAGATTTGGAGAACAAATATGGCAGAATAGTAAATGGAATATTATTCAGCAATTTAAAGAAATGAGTTATCATCCATGAAAAGATGAACCCTCACCCCCAAACACACACACACACACACACACACACACACACACACACACCCATTTCAGAGACCAGATGCAAGCCCAGGTTATCTGTACTTCCACAGTTTGGAGATTCCAACGATCCCCTTTAATTCACTATGCCAATAGAAAGTCCAGGTTGTCACCTACATTCTGACTAACTGGCTCTAAACAGAGGTTGCCACAAGCCCCTCCTTAGGTTTCATTAATTTGTTAGCATGGCTCACAGAGCTCAGAGATACATGTTACTTACTAGATCTTTGGTTT
>NW_017736735.1:0-1309 GCF_001890085.2 Hipposideros armiger | reverse complement strand
AAAAAGAAAGACTGAGTGTTATATGGATGTCACTTCTCCCAAAAACTGATCAATAGATTCAAGTAAATAGCTCCAGAATGCATTTTTGTGGAAACTGACAAATTGATTCTAAAATGTATATTGAAATGTAATATAATTCTTGGCCAAGAATAGCCAAGACTTATGAAAGGCAATATTTTATTCTCTTACAAGTAAATTTGGATAATATTTGTATGCCTTCGGATCAAGAAAGACTTCTCAAACAAGACACCAAAAAAGGTTGATTTTAAAGAAAAAATTCTGATAAATTCAACTAGATTAAAATGAAGAGTTTCTTTCCTCAAGATCACCATGATGAAAGTGAAAACACAATTTTCTCATAACTTGAAGAAAGATATGTGAAATACATATACTTGGCAAATAATTATTATCTAAAACATTTTAGGCTGGATCATATGAACTACCATATTTAGGGGTTAAATGGTGGCAATTTAATATGGTTCAACCTAATATAAAAACTCCTTTATCAAAAAGAAAAAGACTGGGCCGGCTGAGAGGCTCAGTTGGTTAAGAGTGCGAGTTCTGAGCAACAGGGTCTCCGGTTTGATTCCCAAGTGGGCCAATAAGCTGCGCCCAAGTTGAGGGGCCAATAGGCAGCAGGATGACTCAGCTGGTGAGAGCATGTGCTCCTAACAACAAGGTTGCCAGTTTGACTCCCCCATAGGATGGTGGGCTGTGCCCCCCTGCAACTAAGATTGAACATGGCACCTTGAGCTGAGTGGCCACGAGCTGCCAACAGGTAGCTAGAGGGCAGCTGAACTTGGAGCTGAGCTAGCTGCGCCCTCCACAACTAAAATTGAAGGACAACAACTTGGCTGTTCCCCTTCCCCAATCCCCCAACACTGTTCCCCTCCCCCATTCCCCAATAAAAATATCTAAAAAAATAATAATAAAGAAATAAAGAAATAAAGAAAACTACAGCTCAAAAATAGGTAAAAAGCATGAAGAATTCTTTCACAGAAAATTGAAAAAGAATGATGACCGAACACAGAAAAGGTATTCAATCTCAGTAATCAAGAAATTTAGACTACAATGATATGCTGTGAGGTACCCACTAGATTGACAAAGATCAGAAAACTGACATCACTAGGTTTTGGCAAGGATGATATTTAGTGGTGGCAGTGTAAACTGATACAACCACCTTGGAACACTTTGGAAAACAAACAGATTTTATCTTGTTAAGTTGAACTTCACCTTACAACCTAACAATTCCATTCCAAGTTATGTACAGTGAGAAATTCTTGTACATAAGCACCAACATTCATGTACA
>NW_017736734.1:0-1203 GCF_001890085.2 Hipposideros armiger | reverse complement strand
TTGCCCCTGGTGGCCAGCCAGTGGTCTTCTTGTATCCTCTCTCCTGGGAGCAGCAGAGTTTGGGGCTGGGAATGAGCTTTCTGCCTTGCTGGGGCTGAGGCCACCTCCTGCTCAGAGCGACCTCTTGGCATCCTGCTTGGTGTATGAAGGGGACAGGAGCAGAACCTTGCAAGTTTGGCAAAGGGCCTCAAACACCCATTCACCCTGGATCTGCAATCAGAAGGCAGAACTTGACAGTCACAAGTTGGTGGCCTTTTCTAAATTCTGCATTTCTTGGGACATCTTCAACTTCCTGGGGGCTATTCTGTGCCCTACCCTCTGTACACAGTAACTTTATGAGGTGAGTGAAGTTTTCCCATTTTACAGACAAGGAAACTGAGGTTCAGAGAGAAAGTGTAAGTTGGTCAAGTAGTGACAGAGCTGGGGACTTAGCCTCCTGGTCTGTCTGACATAAGAGCCAGGCTCTTAATCCCATATATCATAAACATGCCATTCTCCCACATCTATACAGCACCACAACCTTGGCCTGTGTGCGTGGTATAATTTCCATTGTCCAGATGAGAAAACCGGGCCAGAGAGAGTTAGTGATGTTTCAAGCACATAGACCAGTAAAGGGGAACAAGTTTAAGTCTTCTGTCTCCAAGTCCCCCTGTTCAGCATGGGTGCCCCAAAGGGCATTGCAACAAGTCTGTGTCCCCCAAATCTGGCCTCTCTCCTTTCCTTCCTTGGACCCCTTTTTGGGGAGAATCTCCTGCCTATATCAGAGAGCCAGTCCTCACTGGAGAAGGAACTCTATTTGCCTAAAAATCTGGTCAGGTTTTCCTTCTCCCCACCATCTTGGTTAAGAGGAGCCCCATCCCTGCCTGTCACAGCCCTGCCCAGAGGTGCCTCCCATCCTTCTTTTTGGAAGAGGTGGCTTAAAAGTCAGTTTCTGTAGATAAGCCAGGCAGGCCTGAAAGCTTTGCCTGAGCCACTGAAGCCTCAAAGGCCAGTAGGGGCTGTGGGGCTGGAAGCTTTGACCAGTACTAATGCAGGGAGGCAATGTAACCCAGCATTATGAAGCCAGACAAGAAGGAGCTTTGGCCTCAGCCAGAGCTGGCTTCAAATGCCCATGCGTTTATTTACTGAGGGGTGTCTGTGTGCATATAGCAGTGAACAAGCTAGGCGCTGCCCTGTTGGGGTGACATTCCAGTATGGTAAGAC
>NW_017731919.1:1303436-1304148 GCF_001890085.2 Hipposideros armiger | reverse complement strand
TGTTCCTGCTTTCCACTTCTCTTGGTCCTTGAGTTAGGATTGAAGTTGCTGAGTGCCTTCATTTCTCCTCTTACCTGTACCTGCTCCACCTGAGCTGCCATTGCTCGCCATCAGAAGGTCACTGCTTAGGTTCTACTGCAGAAGAAGGCAACTGTCCCCTGGTTTCCACTGGCACAGCAATTTCCCATCTTCCAAGTGTGGGTTCCTCCCTTGCAGTTATCATGAAAGCATAAGTGACTAGTTCTATGATGTACAGAGTGTATCTCTACTATGTTTCCTCTGTTCCTTGCTCACTTGTAATTGCTAAATAAAGCAGATTTATAATATAATGCATGGTTTCCTATTGCCTTGCTTTCATCAATGGTCTTGTAGCTTTTTCATCGGACAAATTTCTTTTCATGAATGTAGGAGACTCCTGGTCCCCATGTGCTTCACTCCCCTCCTTTAGAGAACTTCAATACACAGAAGTTTGGCATTTTCATGTTCAGGATTCCTCCCATGTCAGATCCCATCTAAATGTCTGGCTTGTGGAGTGGTAGGGATCTGGTCCACCATCATTGTTAAGTCGTTTTTTTCTGCCCATATCAGGCACTTGCAGCTTTGTCTCTCTGAATTGGTGTCTAAGACTCCATCTCTTCCTGCCCCAGTGGTCACCCATAACATCCAGAGAAAGACATTACTGTCCAATCAGAGTAAAAGAACATTGACAAGA
>NW_017731919.1:1294017-1298326 GCF_001890085.2 Hipposideros armiger | reverse complement strand
AGGACATACAAAGGACACAATAGCATGTTAAATGAGACTCTTGAATATGCAATTAGAAATATTCAAAGAGTGAAAAAACACACAGATAAATAACTTGGCTTCTTTAACAAACAAAAAGGGAAAAAATAAAGGGGATTTAATGATTTAAAAGACATGGCACCAAAATACAACATGTGTGGAGCATTTTTAGACCCTGATTTGGACAAGCAAACTACCAAAAATATACAACACAGGCAGGTTTATTTGAAGACTGAATTTGTTGATGTCAATAAATATATAATATTTAAGATATAAAAATGGTATTTTGGTTATTTTTTAAAGTTTGTCATTTAGACATAAATATAGAATTATATAATAAAGAAATTATATGATCTCTTGGATTTGCTATCAAATAATTTACAGTTGGTAGAAATTGGGTGGGAGTATGGAAAAAACGAGTCTGGGCATGATATAATAATTTTTATAAAGTGGGGTGATAAGTACACAGGGGCCCATCATGTTGTTATTCTACTTATCTACCTGTGTGAAATTTTACATGAAAGGAAAGAAAGTCATTTTTATCTTTTGTAAAAAAGGAAAAGAGCAGGAATCTTTCTATTAGGCATATTCAACAGATTATTTGGATCTGCAGTCTCCGCTGCAAGCTCTAGGTACATTCTAACACACAAGCATAAAATGCAGAACCTATGAGACAGTGACGAATTCCTAGCTCAGTGAATAAAGAATAGTCTTATTGTATTGAGATCAAGTCAAAGCTGGAAGGCAAGAAAATTTTCCCTGACTGAAGGAAGCCAAAGTGCAATCTTCATATTTCATAACTTTTCTAATAATCCAGATGTGATCTCACTGTTGTAAAGCCCANTTTGTTTAGTTTCACAGATGCAAATGGTTACATATGGTAATATTTATAGATATGTGCATATACAAGGACTAGAATATATACATTTTTGTTCTCTTTCACCTAATGGCATTTAGAAACAATGATACCCCAATAACAATAAGCACATCTGGCACCCAGATCTTGGTTTCTAAAACAATTACCCAATATTAGTGTGATGGTTGATTTTATGTGTCACCTTGACTGGGCTACAAGGTGCCCAGATATTTGGTCAAAAATTATTCTGGGTGTTTCTGTGAGGATGTATTTAGATGAGGTTAACATTTAAATTGATAGACTGAGTAGATTATCTACCATAATATAGGTGGGCCTCATCCAGTCAGTTGAAAGTGTAAATAGAACAAAAGACTGACTCTCCACTAAATAAGAATTTTCTTTCCTACTGGGACAAAGGCACTTCCTAGTTCTGCAACAACCTGCCAGCTTTTGGACTTGAACTGGGACATCAGTTCTGCAGATATTGGCGTTGTTGCCAACCTCCAAGACATAAGCCAATTTCTTATTTTATATATTTTATTGGTTATGTTTCTCTGGAAAACCCAGACTAATACCATTAGGAATAAAGGCTCTCTTATGGAGATGAAGGAGAAATGACTGATGAAAGAGACATGACTGATTCTAGGAATGGGGTGGGAAAAACCCCCACTGAAAGAGCTCCCAGTAGTCAAATAGATATGAGCCATAAATAAATAAATAAATAAATAAACAAATAAATAAATATTATAATCCAACATATAAATATTCATGGCCCATACTGATAAGAATAAATGATTGAATAATAATAAGGGACGACAGACAACTATCATGCAGAAGAACTCCAAATTATTTGCATAGGTGTTCCCCCCTCAGGAAGTAGAAAATAACTCTTCCCCCCCACCCAAGTGGGCTGTGCATACTTCCTTCATTTCAAAGAGTATAATATAGAAAGGGGTTAAAAAGTAACTTGACAGTAGAGAAATCTAATAAGTATCCCTTAGCCAGGTGATCAAGGTTAACATCAACAGTGATAAGTCACACTGATAATATGTACCTTTGATATGATGTGATGAGAATGGCACATTACCTGTGTCTTTCTAATATTTGTGTTCTCCATAATTACAAAGAGTCAATAAACCTGACTTTGTCAGGCTACAACTGATTGGAGTTAGGGCATACTTGTCACTGACTACATTTTTCAATCTAACCTCATAGCAGTTATTATAGCTGTTATAACCAACAGTCATTTGTTAATGAACTCTAGTACTCATTTATATTCAAATTTAGATTAAAAGTCGCTATTACTTAGACATGCATGGAAATATTTACAAATGAAGTGACTTGATGTCTGATTTCCTTTAGGATACTTTAACAAATAAAAAGGTAGAGGATTCAGATATAAAAAGTAGGGGAATTAGATGAAACAATAATGAGAAAATATTGATAACTGTTTAACCTGGGTAATTGCTACATGGTGGTTTATATACTATTCTCTGTTTTTTGGGTTTTTTTTTTAAAGGTTTTATTGGGGAATTGGGGTAGGGGAACAGCACTGGGGAATTGGGGAAGGGGAACAGACAAGTTGCTGTCCTTTTGTTCTTCAGTCTAGTTGTGGAGAACGTCGCTTCATTGGCCCATGTTGGTATTATCATTGTGCTCGTCCCAGGTGAGGCAGATCGGTCACCAGCCACTGTACGGCCGCTCACGGAGGCTCCTGGCAGCTCATGCTGGCTGCCGGCAGCTCACAGTGGCTGCCAGCCACTCACAGTAGCTTATGGCAGCCCACTGCAGCTTCACTGCAGCCCACGCTGATGCCAGCGACTCACGGCAGCCCAGCTCTAGGTCAAGCTGTTGTTCACCATCTTAGCTGTAGAGGGTGCAGTGTCACTGGACCTCATGTGGGATCTGAACCGGGGCTCTGCTGCTCAAAGCTGGCATCCCAAGCCAGCTCTTAACCAATGTGCCACTTGGCTGGCCTGAAATACTATTCTCTTTAATTGTACCAGTTTGAAATTTTCAATTATATAACTTTTGTTTATGAAATGAAGTAGGTTGTTACATTGAGAAGAGCACAAATATATTCTGGAATTAAATGTCTAGTGATGGCAAATATGTGTTGTGTAGAAAAATTCCAGGTGACTCATAACATGGTTCTAGAGAAGAGAGAGGCCCTAAAAACAATAACATCTGTATTGAATAAAATTGTTTCCATGAAGTATGAGAGAGGAAAAATAATACTTCTAACTTAAGACATTAGCTTAAAACTATAATTAATACGATATTTTAAATATAAATATGTGCATGGGAGACTTCTGAATATAACATAATAAAGGAAAGGGAGGCATTTCCTCCTGTTCAGAAATTACCTAAAAACAAGAAGAACAATAAACATAAAGGTAAACTCCACCCTCAGCCACCAAAAGGAAAAGATCTTAAAATCTCCAAATTAAAAAAAAAAAAAAGGAAGAATATCCTCACAGAAATAGAGAAATACACACACAATTATTAGGAAAACTCAAAGAGAAGATGCCCACAGCTGCAGATCTCAGAAAAGCCCAGTGAAGAAAGCTCTCATAAAGAAACAAATCAAAACAAAGCAACATGGTAACCACCAAGGAACACCAAACAAAGTTAATGCTGAGGTTTTCCTACTTGCCAGGCACTGTTGACTCATGTAACTCCTACTAAGTCAATTAAAGGACACTTCTTCTTGTGCAAATCCAAGAAGCCCTTGTTTGCTACAATCAGAACTGGATGTGTGGGCTGGAGGCAGGATCCTATACATCGAGAAGTTTCCAGAAACTATGAAGGTAGTGTTGAACAAGGAATCAGAGTCAAGGTCGACCGGCAGCATTTTGTTGCTGAAGCAAAGAAAGACTGAACTGTGAGCCACTCTGCAGCAATCTTTGTTGGTTTGGCTGAATTAAAGATTAAAAGAATTATTCACACAGCCCTGTGTCATAATGAGAAATTCCTGTTAGCCTGGATATGCCCCTCCTCCCAGAATACTTTCTGTAAATGGCTGGTCCAGAAGGAGCTCACCTCATTCAAAGATGAGGAATAGTCAGAAAGGAACCATTCTTGGACCCACAAAAGATACTTTACATTAAAAAATAAAGAAAACTGCAAGGAGTAGGAAAAACAAAAGACATATATATAAAAACACTCAACAGAAAAAAAGTCTCAATAAATATTACCAAAGAATTAAATGAAATAAACATCATGATAGAATGAGAGAACAAAGGGGCAATACAGTGAGACAATAAAAGATGAAAACATTTGCTTGGAGCAGAGGGGGGAAAAAGCCACAATAGAAAAAGTCCAAACTGAAAGCAGCACAAAGAGGAAAAGACATTGCTGAATGTACAATAATGGACACACAAGTGAAGATGCAGAAGGCAAGCAGCTATGAAGTAGCAATCATAGGGTATTAAA
>NW_017731919.1:1285655-1290775 GCF_001890085.2 Hipposideros armiger | reverse complement strand
AGAGGCTTGGTGAAATGCTCCAATCTTGGAAACAAATGAGGCCATTAAAGTGGTCAGAGGTGAATAGCCAAGACACACCCAGAATCCTCTCTTTTCTACATCCTTTCACTCTTTCTGTGGGGGTTCACTGTGAAGGCCCTTGAGATGCTGGCATTGCATCCACCCCTTCCCTCCAGGAGGGGCCCCAACTATGATTCCCAGACAATAGGGGGGGGAACTTTTCTCACTGGGCTCTATGATGTGAAGAAAGCTTGGGGTGAATGCAGGCATCAGAAGGAATTAGGAGCTCTGCCTCGGCCACCAAATGGCTATATGGGCTTCGACAGTTCTTGTCCTTGGTATCCCCATCTCTAAAGGCTCCTTCAGGCTCTAAAAGATTGACTCTGTTCCTTCGCTTCACTTCCTCTCCTAGTGTACTCAATCTGTACCACGTTTGCCTACGGATTGTTGTTTTGTGAATGTCCCTAAGATGTGCATGTCCGTGTGTCTGTGCTTTGCATGTGCACATCTGTTGGGTGTGTCTGAAAGACTTGACCATAGAGAGAAGGGACTGCTCCATCTTGCTTCATCTTGCTTCACGGAAGCACAAGTTTGAATGGAAAGAGTACCCCATTTTGCTGCTAAAACTGACTGAAAGGGACTTGAAGGTTACTTTCACACTTGCACAAGGCCCGGCACCTGCCCTTCAAAGTTGGGCCAAAGTGAAATGCCTGTTATGTCAGCAGTGAGGGGAGCAGATCAGGTGAGGTCTGGCCATGTGCAAGTAGATGTCCCAGGTCCTGCATCTTAGTGGTTTCTTGAGATCAACTGGCACACTTAGACCCTTTGGGGAGCAATTATTGCCACTGAATACAGGAGCAAAGGGAGCCATGAGGTCGAGAGTCTGACCCCCTTACAGGCAGGCTGGGTGGCTCTTTAGAGATACCAAATATTGAGGAATTCTGCTGCCCCGGCATGAACAGTCCAAGTTGAAAAGTGTTTCTGGTTGGGAGTCTCAGGTATCACCACCACAGAAACATCTTCTCTACACTCAGCCCCTAGAAGCTGTAGACTGGGGGACCCAGGTTGTGACTGCACCTCCAAATGGCCTCAGCTCCCTTTCCTTTACAGTGTGAGCCCCAGGAAGGAGCTTTGTTCACTACTCTGTTCCCTGTGCCTAAAACAGTGAACACCTGACACAGGTGTTAATAAACAGTTATTAACCACAGGCAGGTTATGCCCCAAGATAGCAGGAGAGGGCTATCCAGGAAGGATCTAGCTTTTGAGAGATCAGTTGGGGGTTGGGTCCTCAAACACTGCGCCCAAGAACACTGGTTCTGTGCACCAGACCAGGCTGCTTTAGGGGTTTACCTAAGCCCCTCTGTCCCCATCCAGCCTGCCCTTATCTGGCCCTGGCCTGGTTAGAAGCCAAAGCTCCTTGGTGCACCCCCATTTTTCCTCAGCCTCCATCCCTACCTCTCCTCCTCCACTGATCTCCACAGCCCTGGTTGCCATCTGACCCAGTCTCCTTGAAATCCACCACAGCCAAGGGCCTTAGTGTCCATCTGAGGATGGGAGAGACCACCCTGAACAGGACGAGCAGAAAACAGGGAAATCAAAGAGTTCAGCACTTCCAGCTTTGGGCACCAGAGCACATACCACAACTCTTTAATCCACCACTCCTTAAAACCTCAAGAACACTCCTCCCAGACAGACCCAACAATACAAAGTTGGGGAGACTCAGGAGATTTGGAGAACAGGATTACATAGCTCTTCTTTAAATTAGGCAACCTGTGTTGCGTGAATTTCTGCCATAGTTCTGTGAAACACCTTTAATTCTCAAAGGTAAACTGACACCCAGACCACCAGAAAATCAAAGCAGGTGGAAAAATACGCTGATGTGCAAGCCACAGACAGGCATTCCCAGGGAACAGGTGTAAAGGGGTTAGTGCTTGGGCACAGTTTATCTGAGAAGGCTTCTTGAGGTGAGTTTTAAGCAGAATTATAAAGGATGTTAAAACCAAAACAAGAAACCTTCCTTGGCAGGAAGGGAAGAAATTGTTCATAGTCTCTAAATTTTGAGGTTTTCAAGAGGGTGGTGACAAGGCCATCGAGGAGGCCAGGTGACCTAGGCATTCATGTATACATCGTCCACCAGGATAAAAGGTCAGTGAAAGTCAAAAGTCACAGAAGAGGGAGTGAAGAAGGAAGAGGGGTAAAAGGCATCTATTTCCATCTATCTCACCAAAGTCAGTGAGTAAGACAATCTAGCTTGGGAAACAATAGTTCAGGTGGAAAAATTAGAGAGGGGAGGCAGAGAAGGAAGGAAGTGGGCAACTCCTGACAAGGGGTGATGGCTGGGAGGAACAAGAATGGAAAGAAATGAGATGGCAGTGCCAGGGAATAGGGCCCCCAGGAGAGGGTACAGGAAAGAAAGAAATGGCCCAGGAGGAAAGGGAGACTGNGGTGACATATTCACACACTGAGGGCAAACACCAAGCAGTGTTGCCTTGAGCTTGAGAATCCCAGCCCACAATGGGCAGAAAAGGAACAGTCATTCCTTTTGCCCAAGCTGGCACAGCTTACCGCCCTCTCTTCTTCCACCTCTGGACTCAATCCAAGCTTTATTTTGTCTTTGCTCCTCCTGAGAGCCCTGTTAGTCTCTGAAGCCTTATTTCCCTACTCTGACTTCTCGTTTGTTCCTCAATGATGAGTAGAATGTGACTGTCTTTAGCCTGTGTTACCCTTGTCTCAAAAATTGTCTTCCAAACCTCATTTGCTCATCTATGTCCCATTTCAGTGATCAAGCAAAGTCACTTCGCAATATAGTGTAAGATTACCAGTGGCATAGCTGGATTCTGGACACTGCAGATAATTTAAAAGAAGATAGATACATTATTAAGTGCATGTTGGATTCAACTGAATCATGTGCCTACCCTTGAAAAAAATTCCTCTCACCGGGCAGAGCCAGAACTACACCCATACACACACACACACACACACACACACACACACACACACACACACCACATAAACCAAAAGCAAGGACAATATGTGCAAAGTATGAAAGTAAGTCAACAATAGCAGGTCCAACTTCAGAGAAGCTAAGCAGGTGTCAGTTCTTTCAAGGGGAAATTTTTCAAGAAGTAGGGAAAGTGATTTTAGAGCTAAATCCATAACATACCATGATGCCTAAACAACCTTACCAAAATAGAGAATGTAGGTACTTATCTCACAGAGACATTAAATGCTCACTACAGGAAAGAAGACGAAACAAACAAAAAAGAATTCCATTTATTGCAGAATCATACCCTCTAAATCATTCCAGAAAGAATTTGCAGAAACCTCACAATTTCTGCAGAGGGAGGATGTCCCTGTTTACCATTAGACCATAGAAGCCCTTTGATACTGAATTAAACTCTTCTAGCTGATGTTTAGGTGTATTCCCTGGTCACTACAACAACAACATTAAAGAAACAGATTGGTCTCCCATCATAATGCCTTTCCCCTTTCCTCACACCTCCTATTTCCCAATTCATTCGTCATTTTCATTAGTCTCTGGACTCACTCCAGGTTGGCCAACTGTTGCTTAATAAACCAGTGCCCAGGGCGAATGAAAAGCATTTTGAAGCATTCCTTTAAAAGGAATTGGTGCCTCTCATTGGCCTGATGGGAGCATATCCAGGATATCCATTGGGAGGAAGTCACTCAGATGGCATTGGGACACCTCTGCCTGTAGGCTCATATACCATTTTAGCCCCTTTCCAGAAAGGGAGGTGAGAGTAATGTCCTGGTGGTTCAGGTGTAATATGCATCACAGTCATGGCACTGGTCTGTTCAGTAGAAACTATTTCATCTCATCAGATTCCAGAAATATATCTGATTTTGCACCCTAGAAGCATCCTGCAAAGCTGTACATCAANAGGATAAATAAGTTATCTTCCCATCAAGTGTCCCTCAATGGTATCGACACAATGGTCTCATGTACAGAGTTTTATCCCTGCAATGCCTTTTTCTGCTCTCTTTGCTCTCTTTTGTTGTGTTCAATAAAGCAGATTTAATACAAAGATTCTGTGTTTATTGTATTGCTGATTATGTATTGGTTCTGAAACTTTCTCATCCTGCACAATGATCCTCATCTTTGGAGAACCATCTCTCAGCCCCAGTGACAACTTACCCTGTTTCATACCCAATTCTGTCAGTCAACATTATGTGATACCAAGTTATCCTGTGGGCGGGTGACCACCAACAGCTATTTAGCCTTCTGCCACTCAAGGCTTTTTCTCAAAATGAAGTCTTTTAAAAAACATTAGGAAAGAAAGGGAAGCCAGGGTCCTCGAAGCTAGATCAGCATAATCTCGTAACTGAGGGGCTTTGCTTTCCCAGCTCAATCATTTGTTGGCTTGGCCCCCACGCTGATTCCTGAGACTCCTTTGAGAAACCCCCCCAAACCCCAGCCCCCATCAGGGAAACACTGAACTGATTCATCAGAGCAGAGACCAGCTGGAAGGAAGGCAAAATACTTGATTCTTCTCTATGACAAATAAAGAGTTGCCACAAAGTTCTTGCTTTGATAAAACAGCTGAGGTGTATCACTCAAACCAATTGTTACAGAAAAGAAATATCCCCAGATTGTGATGGATGAATTAGTAAAGCCACACAGTGCTAAATGAGTTATAATACATTTCCTTTGCACCTGAAGATACTTGGATTCCACTGAAGAACTTCTTTTAAAAAATGCACATTAAAATTAATAGAACTGATGCCTAAAAATAGTCAGTTTGACTATCTGTAAATTGTATCTCCATAACTTTGAAATAAAATGAAGCTGTCAAAAAAAGTTAATAAAGTACATGAATAAAATCTCCAAACAGTGTGGTTAGAGGCATTGTTCTGAAGTGCTGTTGGCAGAAAGATGAGATTGAAAGAAGCTCCATGTTGACAGATGACACTCAGATTAGCATGGAGATGGTTCTGGCTGGGAAAATTCTCCTTTTGTGATAGAATATCCAAAAACCATTTCAGTGTAAGTTTACATGCAAATTTTGACAAGCAAAAATAGATGTTGAGGCTCATTCAAACATTTCCAGCTATCAGTGTCAGGGTTATAATTTTGACTTTCAAACAAATTTGGACTCTCT
>NW_017731919.1:1272815-1277399 GCF_001890085.2 Hipposideros armiger | reverse complement strand
AGAATGGAAAGAAATGAGATGGCAGTGCCAGGGAATAGGGCCCCCAGGAGAGGGTACAGGAAAGAAAGAAATGGCCCAGGAGGAAAGGGAGACTGGAGCCAGCTTCCACACGGGAAGCCTGATGGGAGAAAGCTGTGGCAGCCCCCACTCTTTTGGACCTGCTGGCTAAGGCACCCCCCCCCAGGCCTTGACCCTCCACCAGCGTGTGTTCCATGGAAGGCTCTGAGGGGTTTAGTCAGCATGGCTTAGGAAACAAGTGTCCCTTCTTCTGGAAGGAAAGTTATCATGCAAGGAGTACAGAAAACAAAGGCAATTATTCTTTCCACCCCAGATGCATGCACCACCCCAGCTAGTACCTGGGCCCATTAGCCACCAAGTGAGAGAACTCTTGTGCTCCTCTTGGCTTGTATCAACAAAAGCTATGATTCATAGGTTCCCTGTGGAAACTGAGACTCTCAAACAATCTCTTAATGGAGAGGCCCACCCCCTAGCCTCAGCCCCAAGGAGTAAACAGCTTAGACAACAGAGAAGCTCCACGCCAAGTGCCAAGGTGCCATTCCAGGCAAGGGAGCGTCTGCCACCACATTGGTTACCTGTGTGCCTCTGAAAGGACACTTGTGCGGAGAGACCATAAAACTTGGCTCTGCCTCTTGCTAGCTAGGTAATGTCAGGCTGCTTAATTTGTAATTTGGGGACTCAGTTTCCTCATCCACAAAAGGAAGACTGAATGCATTTCAGCTCCTCTCTCACTCTGCCATCCTTCAAAACCACTACAAGAAGCAAGAAGTCAGCAAGATCGAAGACTGCTTAAGAATTTCTCTGACTCTCCCGTGGTAGAGACAGGGAGATGAGGTGCAGCTAAGAGGGGGATGAGGAGTCTTGAAAACCCCTTCTCAGTTTGAGACTGAGGGAGACTGAGGTAAAGCACAGTCAACATGACTAACGGGGGTGTGTGGGGGGGTGTGGGGTGGTAGTGTGAAGAAAAACCCCTCTATTCAGTGTAAGTACTGGAGCTATTTTGAAGAAAGATTAAAGGGTCAGGACGTCTGGGCCTCAGCAGGAGGAGTGGCAGTCTGAAAGCCTTCTGAAATAAGGCAGCCTCAAACAGAGCTGGGAGATAGTGCTTTGGTGTCTACTACCTTTTCATAAATTGCCTAATGAGCTTTGGTGTTGTCTTCCCAATAGGATTGCAAGTCCATTATTAAAGAAAAAGAGCATGCATTGTGCTTCTTTCAAATTTGCCACAGATTGGACACACTGCTGGCACGTCATTCATACTCATTTAATAGTGTCAGAAGGAGAAAAGACTCAATAAACATTTACTCAGCACGTACATGGCTGAGACATCACAAAAGTCATTTTCACACATGAATACTCATCACAAACCCTACTTTACAGACACCCAAACTGAGGCTCAGAGAAGTTTCGTGACTGGCCCAAGGTCTCACAACGAGCACATGGCTGGGCTGGCATTCAAACCCAACCCTCCACTCTCACAGCGTCTCTCCATGGCAGATAGACAGCCAGGTCTTGAGAGTCGCATTGTATAGGAGTAGACAGGACATACATGTGCATGCGCACACTCGTGTTCCAGAAAATCCCGTGTGACCTGCACAAAAGAGATGGAAGCTTAAGAGTAAAATAAAGGGGCAATCAAAACTGGGTGGATTCCCGAGAACGATGAGTGCAGAGCAGAATTTTCAAGATCTGGAGGGAAAGCTTGGTGGGAGGAGGAGAACTGGGCAACCGTAGCTGAGAAAATGTCCAAGGATGGGAAGCACAGCTAAGGAACAGGAAGGAACAGGAAACAGCGAATTGCTGTCACTTGTAATGACACAAGATGTTTGGACAGGAGGGAGTCAGTCCCAGGCCCAAGGAAGTGGTTTAGAAATGAGACAGTGTTTTTTGAGTCCATTATAAGACGCATGATTAGAACATGACAGAAAGCAATTAAGGTGCTTCTCGTTTGTCTGCTGATCAAGTTACGACTGGAAAGGAGTTTCCACATGGGGGATGGGTGCCAGGGAACCAACCAGTGGCTTGTACACCATTTCCAGAGGGGAGCTGAGTGTGAGCTCAGGGTTGGCGAATGCCTAGGAGATGCCATCAGAGGCCTCTATCAGCATTGCCCCGCCCCTCCCAGGGGCCCATAAAAGCCAAGGGGCCTGGGGCTCCCCAGATGCCCTGTCTTCTCTATCCCCCTTCACACGCACCCACATCAGGAGATCTTCTCGCCCCCCTCTCTCCGCCGCCATGTCCAGGCAGTCCACCATTACTTTCCAGACTGGCAGCCGCAGGGGCTTCAGTGCTGCCTCAGCCAGCACCCCGGCCTCAGGGTGCTCCCGCTTCAGCTCTCCCTCCATTGCCCGCTCCGTAGTAGGCAGTGGAGGGCTGGGACGGGTCAGCAGTCCTGGGGTTGGCTTTGGAAGCCGCAGCCTCTATAACCTGGGGGGGACCAAGCGGGTCTCCATGGGTGGATGTGGCAGCAGCTTCCGAAGTGGCTTTGGTGGCAGGGCAAGCAGTGGGTTTGGAGTCAGCAGTGGCTTTGGCTATGGGGGTGGAGTTGGAGGGGGCTATGGGGGCCCTGGCTTCCCTGTCTGCCCCCCTGGAGGCATCCAAGGGGTCACCGTCAACCAGAGTCTCCTCACTCCTCTCAACCTGCAAATCGACCCCACCATCCAGAGGATTCGGAAGGAGGAGCGGGAACAGATCAAGACCCTCAACAACAAGTTTGCCTCNGCTCATTGAAACAGTGCTCTGCTGAGTCCTTCTTCAAAGAGACAAATTCTTTTGCAATAACAAGTCACGGGTTCTAATTTTTCATCCCTCTGTGTCTGGGTTTTTAAATGTTTACCCCTCTTAAATCAGGGCACCAAGACATACCCATCCTCTAGTGACCTTGAGTCAATCACTTCCACCTTGATGACTCTTGGTTTTCCAGCATCATTGTCACTGTCACCATCCTCATCATCAGTGTGTGCTCACTCGGTGTCTGCAGGTCTGCTTGGCATCAGGCAGTCTGAGGCAGGGACTTGTAGGCCAAGACTGGATGCCCCACGGGCCTGGCCCTCCAAAGGATGGTGGAAAACACAATCCCACATCCAGAAGCTTCTGCCTGTGGAAACATCCAGGTGAATGATGCATCACTGTGATGTCTCAGACAAAAACGCAGCTATACAGACATGGTAGGTGTGCATTCAGTAGATAAACACAATCTCATCTTAAGTATTCATGGATGGCCTCACTCTGTGATTTATCCATGAGAAATGTTAAACCAAGCCAGCTCCCCAGCCTCTCCTCCAGTGCTCAGAAGGCTAGATCCTCTTGTGTGTGCCCGAAACATGGCCTTTGGAGCCAACAGGGAGAGCAAGGCTCATCTGAAGCCCTCAACTTCCATCCTATGATCAATCATGCCGCTCACTACCAGGAAAAGCTACAGAGGCACCGCATTTCACCCCCACTTTCCTCTCCAAGAAGTGTCCCTGTATGGCAGCTCCTCAGCACCGACCAGAGAGGCTTGGTGAAATGCTCCAATCTTGGAAACAAATGAGGCCATTAAAGTGGTCAGAGGTGAATAGCCAAGACACACCCAGAATCCTCTCTTTTCTACATCCTTTCACTCTTTCTGTGGGGGTTCACTGTGAAGGCCCTTGAGATGCTGGCATTGCATCCACCCCTTCCCTCCAGGAGGGGCCCCAACTATGATTCCCAGACAATAGGGGGGGGAACTTTTCTCACTGGGCTCTATGATGTGAAGAAAGCTTGGGGTGAATGCAGGCATCAGAAGGAATTAGGAGCTCTGCCTCGGCCACCAAATGGCTATATGGGCTTCGACAGTTCTTGTCCTTGGTATCCCCATCTCTAAAGGCTCCTTCAGGCTCTAAAAGATTGACTCTGTTCCTTCGCTTCACTTCCTCTCCTAGTGTACTCAATCTGTACCACGTTTGCCTACGGATTGTTGTTTTGTGAATGTCCCTAAGATGTGCATGTCCGTGTGTCTGTGCTTTGCATGTGCACATCTGTTGGGTGTGTCTGAAAGACTTGACCATAGAGAGAAGGGACTGCTCCATCTTGCTTCATCTTGCTTCACGGAAGCACAAGTTTGAATGGAAAGAGTACCCCATTTTGCTGCTAAAACTGACTGAAAGGGACTTGAAGGTTACTTTCACACTTGCACAAGGCCCGGCACCTGCCCTTCAAAGTTGGGCCCAAGTGAAATGCCTGTTATGTCAGCAGTGAGGGGAGCAAATCAGGTGAGGTCTGGCCATGTGCAAGTAGATGTCCCAGGTCCTGCATCTTAGTGGTTTCTTGAGATCAACTGGCACACTTAGACCCTTTGGGGAGCAATTATTGCCACTGAATACAGGAGCAAAGGGAGCCATGAGGTCGAGAGTCTGACCCCCTTACAGGCAGGCTGGGTGGCTCTTTAGAGATACCAAATATTGAGGAATTCTGCTGCCCTGGCATGAACAGTCCAAGTTGAAAAGTGTTTCTGGTTGGGAGTCTCAGGTATCACCACCACAGAAACATCTTCTCTACACTCAGCCCCTAGAAGCTGTAGACTGGGGGACCCAGGTTGTGACT